>NW_027070414.1:84525-126262 GCF_002906115.3 Quercus suber
AAGTAAAAAGTGTTTCTGGCAGTAAAAACGAAGAGTGATCATTCACGTTGTTAAGGCTTTAAAGCACGGCAGACGGCTTTAAAGCACAGCAAACAGCTTCATGCACAGCAAACACAGCTTCTTTGCACAAGGCTTTACGACAGGAAGCTTTAAAGCAAGCTTTAAAGCTTCGGAGGAAGCTTTACTTACTACAGTAGAAAGCTTTTTTCGCACAGCAGGCAGCTTCACTACATAGCAGAAACTTTTATTGCACTGCAGACGATTTTAACTACACAGCAGAAAGTTTTTGCTGCACAGCAGAAAAGTTAGACCTTGGCAGAAACCGAAGAAATAGTTCATTCTGCAGTAGAAAAGTCAATCATGCGCAGAAACTGGAGAAAAGTTCCTGCGGCAGAAACAAGGGATAAGCCCCAACTTCGCAGCATCTTTCCTTGGACTTGGACTCAACGTTTGCGCACAAGCCGGCCCAAGTTGAGTTCCAGTTGGACCGGTCTCAACTTCCTTACTCAGATCTCGGGCCTACTACCACGGCAGGCAGCCCAGCCCAACGCGCAACAAAAGGCCCCCACAACGAGCAAAACTCCCACGTCACGGATGAGGACAAGATCCGCTGTTCAATGCAAGACGTTACGGAGCCAACTGTACAAGCCATTGGAACACATTAAGGGCATTACACAGCATCAAGCGTTACTCCAAAAATTTAGACCTCCATAACTACCAAACGGCTAGGAGCTTTAAAGAGTGTATATATAAAGGCCACACATCGCAAGGCAGGAGGTACGAAAAAAAACCAATAGCAATTCTTTTTATCTTGAGACACTGCATTTTTATCTATAAACTGACTTTGGCATCGGAGACGCTGTGGCAAGGCACCACACCGGTGACCACCTTTGGAAAGCATTCTCACGCAGACAGAAGGGTATCTCCATTTGATCATTTCGACTGACGAACACACGCTTCATTATAAATCATACGGGAAACACTGAACAACAAATCACACAAAACCATACAACAAAAATATTAAACAAATTGCACCATCCTCATGGTGAAGCCTATATGATGACAAATCAACAAGCAAAAGAAAGAAAAAAGAAAATATTTGATTTACTTGTTAGAGCTATAACTTCCAACTAGTTGTGTATGCTTCCCAGAAAGAAAATCATAATACTCAAGATAAAAATGAGCCAAGCACTTACTTCTAACACACACTTAAATTCAAGTTTTTGGGATGACCAAAATTTTAGCATCCCCACACAGGATGAACCACAAGAAGACGGCCATAATAAAATTTCACAAGGGAATGGAAAATGATTAAGAATAAAAATAAAACTGCATAAATCTTCTTACAGCTATAATGGGCAGTGGTTACATATTATATAGCTGATTAAAGTAATAAAGAGACGAGCTCCAAAGAACAATTTCTTTCAGAAATCTAGGTAATTCATCTTGAAATATGACTGAGTAATGAAGAGGGAGAATCAACCACATACCAAAAGAAAAACCCAGCATCTTTCCTTTGTGATGCAACCCTAATAGAAAATGAATTAACATTTCTACTGCAGCTTCAAATGAATCCATATATTGGAAGATTCTACTCTTTTTTCCCTAATTGATCATTGGGTTAAAGTAGATTCAACATCATTGCTAAATCATGCAGTCATATCAAAATCATACCATAATTCTTTGATTCCTTAACTATTTAATATCATTTTTTTAACCTTGTTTATATCAAATCAGAAAGAGTACCCAAACTGATTACCTAAAATACAAGAAACAACCTGGATAAAAGATCAGATCTAATCCAGTATCATTATGATCAAACAATGTTAAATTTATATAAGATGTTGGAATTAAAAGGACATACCAACAGTCATGAGTGTGCTTGCACTTCTTTCCACCTCCTATAAGCACATAAAGATCCAGTGAGTAAATTAATTGCACATCCCACAAAAACACCAATTAGTCTATTACAAAACACGACAAGAAGAACTATAGCTACTAACCTGAACCATCAATTGGCGAGTACGCCGAAGGCTATCAGTGATGCTTTCAGCAGCAGATGTCATTCCAGACTTTGTCCTGACAGACAATTGTCGATCATACACTACATTAACTAATCCACATTAAAAATATGACAAACTTTGTTGAAGTTCATAAAATATGCCTAACATTACAATCCCAATATTAAATTTGGGAACAAATATATAGAGCATCATACATACTGTAAGTTGCGTTTGCGAATTATGGACTCTCCTCCACCACCCAGCAATAGCTCTCTCTGCAATTAACACAACTACGTTAAACCAAACCTCATTTCAGAGCTTGCTGATGTGCTCTACCTCAGCTAGAACCTCCTCCCCTCATAAGTTCTAGGGAGACAGTGAGGTCATGCTTAAGACCCATTGTGTAAAATAAAATAAAAAAAAACTTACAAGCTTTTCACAAAATGGGTTACTTCAAAGGTGGGGTATTAGAAATATATTTCCTCATTCAATTTTGAAGGGAGAGTATATCTAAACATGGAGTTGATTACCTCTACCTAAGCAGCTTTCCTCATGTTAGCATTTGCTTGTAAATTGGCATTACTCAAACTCTGTCGCAAACTAGCAACAATCACAAGAAAACACAAGCATTGCCATTTAACATTTTTTTTTTCTCTCATCTTTTTCAGCAATTCTAAGAAAACTAATAAAGCATAGGGCATTGTATTTGGTTGTTGAGAAATGGTAAAAGAACAGAGGATTATACTAATTATAGTTGAACTCACTATATTTGATTTCCAACATAATCCTCTAATCAATGCAATCGCTTTTAACTAGTTGGCTTCAAAGTTCAGTTCCTATCAGGTAGGGGTGGCAAAATAAGCCCAAACCCACTTGACCGCCCAAACCTGCCAACTTTAATTGAACCTAAACCCACCCAATTATTAGTTGGGTTAAATGGGCATCAACCCAATTAGACCCAATAATTATTGGGTTTTAACTAAAAACCCATTGAACCCCATTTAGCCCAAAAATAATATATCCAAATTCAACCTAGCCCTTTCCATATATTAATTAAAAAAAAAAAACCCAACCCTCAAACAAAATTAGACTCTAATTTTCTTATTTCTGTTTCTTTAACTTTCTCGGCAACCAAAGACATTCCAATTTCGTTAATATCTTTAACAAAAGCATTAAAAGAGAGCTCACCAGAGTCCATTTCTAGCGGCTTCGAATCATCGAAGGAAGCATTTTCCAAACCTTGAGAGAAATTCAAGATCCAAACAACCCAGATACGAAACGTTGTGTTAGGTTCAAGCCTGAGGAAATGCGAGGGATAGTCTGGCTAGACCAAACGGTGAAGAAGAATAAGACGAAAGATAACAAGGGAGATCAGGTGGAGGAGGAAGAGGCAGAGGAAGAGGAGGATCTGATTCTTCCTCCTGTGATGATCTCCGGCGACACCTCGAAGTTCTCGTACACGAACCGACAGAGCCACTGGTCCGTGATTCGGATCTTGCGAATCGTGTAGGAGACACTCCGTCTCGGGCTCGAAGGCGTGCACTAGTTCGTGATTGGCAACAACGACAAACATGGACTCGTCGAGGCATCCCCAAATGTTCTCTGGCAAGTCAACAAGGTACTTGACCCAACACGCAATGCCTTAGATTCAAGTCCGAGCGTCTTGTGCAAGCCTGTTCAATCTCAGAAGCGAATTCGAATTCTGTTCCTCCCTAGATTTACCGTACCCTTCGATCGCCTTTATATGCTCTTTGGCCCGACTATACGCATCGTCCCATTCCTTCTTCACCGTTTCTACAGCCTCCACCACCTTGTCCATCTAGATCTAGAAACAAGTCTAATTCCTTTTTTGTTTGGTTGCCGAGAAAATGCGGGAAAATATAAAATGTAGATTTTCTTGGATTAGAAATGAAAATGGTGGTGGAGAAGGAAGAGGAAGAGGAAGGGGAGATCCTTTCCAGTCAAAACATAAACAACAAGGGAAGAAAGAAAGAGAGACTGAAACGCACCGTCTGTACTCTTCAACGTTATAAATGCAACGCACCGTTTTTGCATTCTCCCATAGTCCTACTCCTATATGATTTACCGTTACATGACACCGCTGTGCGCTCCTCCGGTTTTATTATTTTTTTCATGTTAGAAAAATATTTCTCATGGAAATTAAATTGAATAAATTTAAAACTTAAAAAATTCTTTTGAAGGAAAGTAAAATTAAAAGATTAGAATGAATTTTAATCAAATTTGAAGAGCACACTTTGCGTTTTAGCTAATTATATATATATATATATTCTCATTTGAACCTATTATCTACTATTAAAAAAACTTGCCAACTCAATAATTAATAATTGTGACTTGTGAAATATTTTGAAAAAATTATTGTAACTCAAAACTTATTATTGTTGTATATTGTATTTCTTTCTTTTATCATGTTTTTCTAGATTTAGTTAATAATTTAGGGGTTTATAACAAAATTTTGGACCATTTTAGGTACGACTATAGAAATAAAATATTTTGATATCAATGTACTATTTTAAGAAGTCATCAATGGGCCAGGTTGGGCCAGTCCAACCCATTTTTATATGGCTTATGGGCACAATGAACTAGACATAGTAGGCTATTAACTACTTAATAGGCCAAGTCAGGTTGTACCGAAAGAGAAAACTTCAGTCCATAACCTTGCCCATTTTGTCTTTAGCGAATTAGGCCTGATGGGCTACCCATGGTCTTGTATTTGCATTTTATTTTATTATTTTTTATGACAATTTTTTTATAAGAAAATAATCTATATTTTTTTTAATGAAAGAATCAAAGAATTTAATACTTAAATGAATTTTTTTAACGATCAAATCTTTTTCTTTTTTTTTTTTTGGTTGATAAAAACCTTTTTTTTTTTTTTATTAAGGCTTTAAATGGTTTTAAATTTTTATCTTTAATAAAAAAAAAATTTTCAAATGGTTAATTCAAAGTTGTTAGACTACTAGAAAATATATATTTAGAAAACTATGTTTAACACAATCACTTTAAGTATGATAGTGATTGAGGGAGTTCTCTTAAAAAAAATTTCTATAATGTCTCAAGATTAATTCTTCATACGCCTCTTATATATTTTTGTTATAAATTATGAGTTATTGGGTTAGACAACAAGTTGGGCCAACGAACACCCATGGGCATAAATACTAGCCCACGGCCTGACCCATAGGTAGCCCCTAGGCTAGGGAGCTACTTATGGATCTTAATAACAACAGACTAGGCTGCCCATTAGCCTGATAGATAGTGTACAATGGACTATTTGGCAACCCTTTATACCACTATCTTAATTTATTAATTATGTCCTCTCATTAGTCAGCATAAATTCATAAAAGTTTTATAATACTCAAAAAGAGATACAAAAATTCATTAAAACTAATACATAAAAGAAAAATGTATATTTTAACAAACAAAATCACATAGGTTGGCTAGTATTCTAATGGTATCAAGCATATTTCATAACTTTAATTTATAAATGTTAGTCACAATGCTAAGTAAATCTCAGAATCATACTGTTAGAAGTAGGGGTGGTAATTTTTTCCCAAACCCATCAACCCATCCTTTTTTTTTTTGAAAACCAAGACGATAGAATGGAGCAGCCCAAAGTAGAAATGGCTACAGTAAATTATAGAATCATAACGCATGCAAACACATTGAACCAAAATGTAGAAGCCTAGTCCTGTCCCTGTGTGTCCATGAACCTCTGATACTCTTCAAGCAGTCCACACACCATGTCTGCTATCACCTTTGGGTGAGTTTGGTAGTGTTGGAAATAAAACTTGTTCCTCGCGGCCCATATCGCCCATGCTGTGACTGCCCATTTCTCCAATTCCTGCTGACTGAGCGTGCTTCGCATTTGCCGAAATAAAAGGAAGAAATCGCTGATAGCGTTGCTGCACTTTTGGGTTCGGCCTCTGAACAAAGCCCACACATTTTGAGCAAAGGGGCATTCCCATAAGATGTGGTGCACAGTCTCAGTATTATGAAGGCAGAATTCGCATCGTGTATCCACATTCACTCGGCGTTGATGCAGCTTGTCTCTAGTTGGAAGACAGTTCGAAACAGCTCTCCATAGAAACATCCTGACCTTTGGCGGCACTTTCAGATCCCATACTTTGTTCCAGGTTGGCCCATCCTCCCGAGCACCAGAGTGCTCCGCCCAACACTGCGTACTGGAGCGAAGAGCAACTCGGTACGCAGTTCTTACCGAGAATTTTTGGGCCGCGTTTTCAATCCATACAAGCGTGTCTTGGGACTACAAATGGTCAAGTGGTATGGATAGAATCGCCTCCCTCGTCCTCTGGCTGAACATGGCATCAAGCTTCCCACAGTCCCACTGCCGAGTGTCTTCGTCTATGAGTTCACAAACTCTCATCTCCACTGTTGCCTCTGTTCGTGGTATTGGCTTGTGTGTGAGCCATTTATGGGTGTACACTCCAATTGTTCTACCATTTCCCACCCGCCACTTTGAGCCTCTAAAAATTATATCCCTTGCTGCCAAAAGGCTTCTCCAAACAAAGGAAGGATTGCTCCCTACATTCGCCATCATGAAGGAGCTGTTTGGAAAATATCGAGCCTTATGGACCTTGTAAAATAGTGAGTCTGTGTCATGGATTAGTCTCCATGCTTGCTTGGAAAGCATTGCCAAGTTAAAAGAATGGAGGTCACGAAAACCCATTCCCCCTTCCTTTTTTTGTGTGCAAAGTTTCTTCCAATTTATCCAGTGGATCTTCCTTTCTTCCTTTGTTTGTCCCCACCAATATTTTGCTAGCAAAGAGTTGATGCTATCACACGTGGATTTGGGCAATTTGAAAATGCTCATGGTATATGTCGGGATTGCTTGAGCCACCGTTTTAATTAGAACCTCTCGGCCAGCCTTTGAGATGAACTTCTCTTTCCACCCCATCACTCGTTTTGTAATCTTCTCTTGTAGGTCTTTGAAAGTGGACACTTTTGATTTTCCACTGACCATAGGCAAGCCAAGGTACTTGTCGGTTTGTGTCATTATTCTTCCCCCCAACAACTGCTGGATCAACGTTCTAACTTCCGGCTTTGTATTCTTACTAAAAAACAAGGCCGTCTTTTGGCGGTTAATGGCTTGACCCGAGGCCGCTTCATATTGGCCAAGAATATGTAACAGCTGTTGGCATTCCCCTACTGTGGCTTTACAAAAGAGGAGGCTGTCATCGGCAAACAGGAGGTGAGATATGCAGACCCCATGTTGACTTGACAAGATTCCATGTAACACTCGGTTTTCAACAGCTTTCCTTAACAATGCCGATAGGCCCTCAGCACATAGGAGGAATAGGTATGGAGATAATGGGTCTCCTTGCCTAATACCCCTAGATTGAGTAATGAAGCCCCTTGGTTCACCGTTAATTACGACTGAATAAGTGGCAGTTGTGACAGTCTCCATGACTACTTGCACCCATCTATGGTCAAATCCCAGTTTGCACATAATATTCTGCAAAAAATTCCAATCTACTCGGTCATAGGCTTTGCTGATGTCAAGCTTGACCGCCATGTGCCCCACTTTGCCTCTTCTTCTGTTTCTCATTCTGTGTAGTAGCTCATATGCAACTGTTATGTTGTCAGTAATAAGACGGTTTGGCACAAATGCACTCTGAGATTCATAAACAACATTAGGCAAAATATATTTTAAACGATTTGCAATAACCTTGGAAATTATCTGTGAGACCACATTACTCAAACTAATAGGTCTATAGTCCGCTGTGTGTGTGGGGTCTTTCTTTTTTGGAATTAGGACAATATGTGTATGGTTCATTTTCTTCAGCATATGACCCGAGTGCAAGACTGATAAGACAGCTTCAGTGACATCATGACCTACAATATGCCAGTATTTCTGAAAGAAAAAGGGAGACATACCATCTGGTCTCGGTGCTTTTGAAGGGTGCATTTGGAAAAGGGCAGTACGGACTTCATCAGGAGTGTACCGCTGGGTGAGTCTGTCATTCATTTGTGGGGTGACCCGTCTTTCAACAGCTTGTACAATACCTTCAATATTGACTGTTGGGGTTGCTGCAAACAGGTCCTTGAAATAAGTTTCGGCCACCCTGGCTATACCATCCTCCGTATTCCACCATCGACCCTCTCCATCGAAAACACCATGGATATGGTTTTTGCGTCGATGTTGGCTAGCCCGATTATGGAAGAACTTCGTGTTCTTGTTGCCAGCAGGTAGCAAATTGATCGAGACCGTTGTCGCCAGAATAGCTCATCCTGGTGAATCAAGTTGCTAATGTCAGCTTTCAGTTCTTTGATTGAGCTGATACAGGTGGCATTGTTTTGCAAGCAAAGTTCCTCAAGTAATTTTTGTTTTTCCTGCAATTGCATATTAGAGGATCCAAAAACCTCACGGCCCCAATCAACTAGAGCAAACCTGCATTTTTTAATTTTTTCGAACAGCCTCGCCATTGGGCTACCAGGGGTCACCCCGGCCTCCCAGGCCATTTGGATGACATGTACACAGTCGGGGTGAGTGGCCCATCTCTCTTCAAAACGCTGTGGTATTTTTTTCTTTTTGGCATGCCTTTGGGATTGTATGGTGATGAGGATTGGTATATGATCAGAATATGCTGCTTGTAGGTGAGTGACATGGCTGTGGGGGAACTTATCTCTCCAAAGGGTCGTGGCGCATGCCCTGTCCAATCTTTCCTGCACATAAGCATCCCCTTCCCGACCGTTATTCCAAGTAAAGATATTGCCTTGGAAGCCCAGGTCCGCCAACCCACAGTGTAGGAGTGTTGACCGAAAGTGCTGTATTGGGGCCAGTGGCTTTGGTAGTCGACCTTGCTTCTCTTCTGATTGGAGGATCTCGTTAAAGTCCCCAAAGCAAAGCCAGGGTGCTGAGTGTCTAGAGTGGAGATGTTTCAAGAGTTTCCATGAATCCTGCTTTCGTTGCTCCTCAGGCCATCCGTAAAAACCTGTCAATCTCCATGGGTTTGCTGGGTCATCCATAATAAGTGCATCAATATGATTTAGGGTAAAAGTTTGGACATGCAACTCAATTTCCTCCTTCCATAGTAAAGCCAAACCTCCACTACGACGAATACTAGGTACCACAAACATACATCAATACGGTAAACCAGCTTGAATCTGTCTCATCTCTGATACAGACTGTTTTGTTTCCATAAGAAACAGGATTTTGGGAGCTTTTTCCCTCACAAGATGAGAGAGCACATCCACTGCACGTTGGTTCCCAAGCCCCCGGCAGTTCCAGCTCATGATTTTCATTGTTCTCGGCGGGGCTGTCTAGCAGCCTCCACCGTTTTGATGATAATATTTTCTGGGTTATATTCCATGGCTTTACTTCTCTTCTCATTCTGTTTCAGTTCTTCTTCCAAAGGTAGGTTGTCTTCAGGCTTGTCTCTTTTCAATTTGCGGCTAATAGTTTCTTTAGGGTCTGTGTGGGTTTGGGTTATTTTGTGGTGTGGTATTTTGTTTCGAGAGATTTTATTTTCAGAGGTACGTGGTTTGTGTTTCTTGCCAATGAATGGTGGGCTTTCACGTGGTTTGTTGATGTGAGTTTAGGGTGGGTCACGTGTCTGGATTAGATGAGTTGGGAGTGGGTCATATGGTTGGTTTAAGTGAGTTGGGAGTGGGTCATATGGTTGGTTTAAGTGAGTTGGGAGTGGTTGGTTTACGTGGGTTTGGAGTGGGTCACGTGGCTGCTGGTTTGAATGGCTTGGGAGTGGGTTGTGTGGCTGGTTTAAGTGATTTGAGAGTGTGTCACGTGCCTGTTGATCATCATACTTAACTGGCACATTGATGAGGCTTGGGTCCAACGTATCGGCTGCCATAATTCCAGACCCATTAATCTCCATTCCCATGATTTCAGTTCGCCCATAATCATCGGCATTGATGTGGTCAGTTTCCTGAATTTTCGCTCCAAGTAAATGCTCAGACGTTACAGCCGCAATCATTGATTTCTTAGTTGTCTGAGTAACCGACCTGTGGGAGTCATAATTGCTTTTAATGCCAGTGACGTCAGCAGTCGCCACGTGGGTTGTGGTTCGGCTCCTTGTCTGTTCATCACTCTCTGGCGCCGTTTGCTGCATCGATGGTCTACTGGTTGTCCGATCCGATGCACTCCTTCGTATTCCAGCCTTCAACCATTCCCCATACGGTCTCGCTGTCTGCTGAGTGGGTCCTGGAGATGGACAGTCCTTCATCTCATGGCCGAATCTCCCACATTTGTAGCACAACCCCACCAAATGCTCGTACTTAAAGCCCACACGTACATGGTCACCCTCCGGGTTAGCAACCCATCCTCCTCGCCGAATCGGTTTCTCCAGTGGAAGCTCGACCCTGATCCTGATGAAGCGCGCTTGGTCGGATAGGAATGTTTTCTTGTCCACCTCTACTACATGCCCCAAACCTTTACCGATCTCCCAGCCAGCCTCTTTGGTCATCAAGTCGAACGGTAGTCCCCACACCTGGACCCATATAGGAAGAACTGAAAACATCACTGAGTTGGCTGTCATACCCCTTTCCCACCGTCGGAGGACCAGCAAAATGTTGTTGAAGCTCCATGGACCGTTGTTCAATACCCATGTCAGCTGGCTCTCAAGTTTGAATCTAAACTGAAACAGCCCCTCTCCCACGTCCACTATTCGCAAATCATTCCCTAGTTTCCACACCGTCCTTAATAGTGCTTTCGCCGCCCTCTGGTTGTAGGGACGAGTAGTAAGAAAACGACCTAATAAGGTGAGGGAACAGTCTTCAATAGTTTTCTCTCTTCTAGTGGACCGAATGTGCACCACTTCACCTTCTTCCTCTGTGAGTTGCATGTTTTGTAAACGGTCAATGAATTCTTCGTCCATGTTAAGTGTTTAGGAAGTCCACTGTGTGTACACAGTGGAAAGGAAGACTTACCTGAGCGTGAGAGGAAAGGCTCCTACGTAGAGGAGAAGAAAAATATGGCTATGGTATTAACAAAGGGAAATTTAACCAATGTTTCTAAGAATTGTAATTTCCTCCATCAACCCATCCTTAACCCACTTAATTTGGATAAATCTTGACCAACCCAATTAAATATTTGAGTTAAATTGGTAAAGATTCATTGGGTAATCTAATTAAATCAATCTAAATGGGTAAACCCACTATAAAAAATGGTTACCCATCTAAAATCTAAAACCTAGAAAACGTTTTAAAAACTAAAACCAAAACCAATTTAGCTACAGCTGTACTATCTCTTGGGGGGAATGGGCAGAATAAACATGGGGAAGAGGAGTATTTGGTTAGTTAGACAACGTATGAAACTATAAAGGAAACTAGGCATCTCGAGTTTTAGAAAATCGAGATTTATTTACATAAATCTCGAGTTTTAGAAACTCAAGTTCCATGCAAAAAAAATTATAGTTTTATTGCCCCTATAGTGGCGTTTTTAAGTCTTATAGTGACGTTTTAAATCCCTATAGCGGCGTTTTTCTACAAAATTTTTTCATGAGTGCTCAATACCAAGTTCAGTGAGCCCTATAGTGGCGTTTTTATGCCCTATACTGACGTTTTAAAGCCCTATAGTGGCGTTTTTCTGCTAAATTTTTTTTATAACTCCATTTTAAGCCCTATAGTGACGTTTTTAAGGCCTATAGGGGCGTTTTCTGAACTCGAGTTTTTAAAACTCGATTTTCACTTGGATTTTTTTTACAAATCAAACCTCAAAAACTTGATTTTTATCTTGGAACTCGAGTTTTAGACACTCGAGAGACTAGTTTTCAAAATTCTTTTGCAACGTGACAACTAACTAAAATTTTTTAATATTTATTGTTATTTAGAAAAAAAATTCCTATCTCTTGCTTCTAAACCCTATAGAGAAAAATTTTATCTTTGATTTCCTTCTCATTTTCTCAGCTACCAAACGAGTCCTAAGCCTCTAACCTTCTCTCTCTCTCTCTCTCTCTCTCTTCTTAGATTCTCAAAGATCTTATGACAGCACTAGAGATGAACTCATTGGAGCTCATGGATGAGAAACATAACCTCCTGAGAGCGTTAGAGATGAACTTGAATCGACTTGATTTTTCTTGACTTGCCCAATTGACTTTCCAGTCCTCGATCTACTTTTCTATGGAGACAATACTGATTCTACTCACTTTCTCTCTTATTCTTGTTTTTGTTTCTTTTGCTTTACTTTTGAAATTTGCTATTTGAAGTGAGGTGTGTATCAACTTTGTGTCTGGTGGCAGAGAAAATGAAAGGGAAGGTGAAATATATGAACTTTAAAGCATGATTTAGTGAACTTTGTGAAATTCGGTGAATCAATTGCAGAAAATTTGTGAATTTCAGGGTATTAGAACAAAAATTTATATTGCAATTATTGCTATTATGATTGTTTTATTGTGCAATTTGAAGTGTGTGAAAACTCTCTGTTTATTTGCTAGGAAAATGTAGGAAGGTTTAAAAGAATGAATCCTGATTGTTTTCTTAGTAATTTCATTAGTTTTTTTTTTTTTTTGAAAGGGTAATTTTATAAGTTTTAAGTGTTTGTAAAATCTAACAATTGGTTAAATGAGCAGGATTAGTAATTAGATGGATTGAGTGGGTAATGGGTATTTAAAATTTTTTTAATTGGATAATAAATGAGTAATTATATACCCGTTTCAAAACCTTTCCAACCCACCCAATTGCCACCTTAATCAGAGGCAACAACCCAAGAATGATGAGTTTATTTTTTGAGGACTACATTTTGCGGATCATTAAACCCATGAATAAGTTTGCTGTAAAACATTGCTTGATCAGCCCAAAGAACATGATAATTTCTCATTATTTGGCCATCATTGAAACCTCGTGTGAGATTCATTGTCCATTTACTAACAATAATAGGAGTTTGGTAAAACTGTGCACGTCGCCAGCAGATGGTCACCGGCTACAACGAGCCTAGTCATTGTTATACTACCTCAATATTCTCTCCTTCCAAGTTCAAAACTAGGTAAAATTGGTCAAATACAAAGTCGAAAAAGAAGTGAACAAAGGAAAGAAATGACAAAATGAAATAAACAAAAGCTTTATGTACATGTAGGCATTACTTACAGCGAGATTACATGTCAAATTACAAAATCTCACCCAACTTACTGGTGGTGAAGCATGAAGACATTACGCTTCAAGTGGAGCAAGAGACAAAATTGTTGCTGCCACTGCCAGATCAATTTCACATCCTCTTGCTTGTTGCTTTAGGGATATCCGATAAAATTGGAAAGACAAATCCACTTGTTTTTTTACCTTTAATTACATACAATAACAAATCAAGGTCGACTACCTCTTTCTTGACTGACTAGCTAAGGGTTGCACATGGGATCATGGGCTGTAGCATCATGAACAAAAGGGCGCACTTTCTATGGAGATGGATGTGCCAAAATTTCTGTGCTTCCCATCGGCCACATTGGCTAGTCGGAACCCTTGATTAGGAAGCTGGTTGATGAGAAGAGTTTCCAGTTGACAAGCCAGGCTCTTTACAGGGACTATAAAATAAAGAAAAGACACATTCTGCAGCCCTTCCTATGAACGATGTGCACTGACTCGGCCCTCGAGATCATCCGTCTAGAGCAAAAGTTTTTACAAAAGTTAATTTAGCATTATAGCTGATAGTTTAATACGTACAGGGAAAAAAAAAAAAGAAGGTATATCAGATTATAAAATGACATCAATAAATTGACTGTGCCAGAGGGTGAAGACAAATACATTGCACCATATTTCAAGCTAAGGTTGCTTGGGTTATCTTGCTGAAACAGCAGAACTACCAAAATTTTCTTTATGGCACTTTTCAGCCAGTAACCAAAACAAACCCTCATCATGATGTCATGGCATGATGTATTTAATCATTCTTGAAAAAAACTCAGGACAACTTTCTGAGTATGAACTCATAATTAACAGGAAAAAGAAGGAGAAAAGAATGTCAAAAGAGAAGTACCTCTCCAACATATAATTTCTTTTCAGGTCTAAGCATCACATAGACACTTGAAGCACCTATTGTTGATGGAGGTGGCCGTTCCCTAGCACCAATTAAGACACAGTGTACCTCAGCAAGTTCTGATATGTTTTTCTTCTTGTAGAGCTCAATCAGCTTCTTCTGACATATTACTGTGACAGCACTCTCAACTTCCTTCTGTAGAAATTCTGTTTGGTTTATTGACCCTGTCCAATTATGGGCAACTCCTTCTCTAATTCTTCTCGATTGAAGGTGGGATTCATCAGAACCATTAATACTCATATTAGAACAAACTTCCACTAGTTCTGAGTCATTTTTTGCTGAAACAACTTCTTTTGCATAAGCTGATAGATACAGGCTTTCAGCTCTTTGGATTATTGATTCAGAAATCCCCTCCTTTTTAGCTGTTTCAAATGCTAGGCTTTCTCTACATATCCCGTCTATCAACTTCAGTGTTGGTTTTGTTTTGCCATCAATAGATACTGTTCCCGTTGCTTTGTAAACAGTGTTCTTGGTATTGAGTGGCAACGTAAATAGTCCATGCAAATGAGTGGACACAACACCCAAACAACCAATTTTATCAAGAGTTTCTATAATGCTACCAGCAATACGAGTCCCTTTTGCTGTTTCTGTTCCTCGGCAAATTTCATCTATAAGCACAAGGCTTCTTTTAGTGGTTGCAGAAATAATGGACTGAATTTCTGACATTTCTACCTGACATGTTAAAAGCAAGGTAAATAAATTGAGGGTTGCTTATGATGATATGAGTATATGACTAAATGACACAAGCTTTAAAAATCAACACACACACACATATATATATAAGCAGGAAATTTAGCCATAGCGGTCTACCAAGTGGCACATTCCTTGAGAAGAAATGAGAATTCTCATCATTTAGGCTTCCACCTCTGCACTTCATCAAAATCAAAACTTTGCATTTATGTCAATGTATTAATTAATTTCCATGTATTGATAGGGTAAATGCATTGATTTTTCATCTATTAATTATTTATAGATGGTGAACTAATTATTTATACAAAAGGAATTTATATGTTTATTTTTATTATATATGTATTATTAAAAAAAAAAAAAAACACAATTAATTTGACATGTAATATATGTATGAACCAAAACTGTAGTATTCTATATTCTATATTTTGGCTATGTAATTAAATAGAATATTAATAGGGTAAATGCATTTATTTTCATGTATTAATTATTTATAAGTGATGCACTAATTATTTACGTAAAATGATTTTTTATGATTATTTTTATCAGATTTAAATAAGAAACAATTTTGGAATAGACATTCTAGCTCAAATTCAGTTCTCTTGGCAACAATTGAAACAATGAACAAGAAAAGATAAAAGCAAATTTAATTATACACCAATCAAGGATATAAAAGATAATTTTACTATTATATTAGTAGAATTAATCAAATATATGTCAATTCACTCAAGCAATTGGTTCATATTCTTCATTTTTGCATGTTATAAAATTGAAGTTAATTACCCAAATAATATTATAACACATAATAAGAATTAAGAAATTAAGAAATTAAGAATTTACATTGCCCAATTGGTTCATATACCATGTTATCAAAAAATTAAGAATTTATGTTCTGTTTCTTTGATAAATCCAAAAGATTAAGATCAAAGGAATTATTTTTTAGATAACAAATTTCTGTTTACCAGTATATAGGCTAGAAAGACAACATGAGGTAGGAGGGCCAAAGATTTTTTAGGTTCTAGTACATCAAAGGGAAAGATATAGATGAAAGAATAAAATTTGAACTCAAACAAGGCTAACCTCTTCATTTGACCAGTAAAACTTCATTGAAATAACTCATCAAAAAAAAAAAAAAAAATTCATTGAAATAAAAAGTAAGGAAATACAGAGGAAAAAAACACAGGTGGTGTGCTAAAGGCAACAAAGAAAGTACAAAAATGAAGCATATCAGGCAAAGAGTTGAAAGTAAAAACACCCGAAGCATTTTCCCATTCAAACAAAGTCTGAAGGAAGAGAAGTTTCAACTCATAAATCGATCTTTCATTCCCTTCAAAGGTGAGTGTATTCCTTTCCCTCTAAATGACCCACAAAAGACAATGAGGAAGCATTCTCCAAAGCACCTTAGTTCTGATTCTATTAAGCTTGCCTGGCCAACATGCTATGAGTTCCCCAACACTACGTGGCATGACCCAATGAACCCCAAAAAGTTAACACACCATATTCCACAACTCTTGGGCTACAGGGCAGTGCAAGAGTAAGCGATCGATGGTTTCCCTGTTCCTCATGCACATGCAACAAAAATTCACCACCACCTCCTTAAATTGTCAAATGACTAACCTCTTAATTTTAGGTATTGCAGAAGTCAACTTCTTGGGAAATTTTTTGACAGAAGATAATCTTATCAAGCATAATAGTGTTATAGTAGACTCATGTTGTATGTGTAAGAATTCTGAGGAAACAGTTAGTTATCTACTTCCGCCTTGTCCAATGGCTCAAGAGTTGTGGCCCCTAGTGTTCTCTTTATTCGAAGTACAGCAGGTGATGCCTAAGTTCATGAGCTGTTTGAGAAGTTTAGTCAAGCTAATTGTATTAAGATTTGGAAGGCATTTCCATCTTGCCTTAAGTGGACTATTTGGAAGGAATGCAATAGTTTCATCACATCACAGTATGTGGACATCTTAGTGATTTTGCTTGATGCTTAAACTGAATACATCATGAAACTCTTCAATGTTGGTTTTAAGGACAACTATAGTACCTTTTGGTTTTTGGGACATCAATAACATTTTCCTGAAATTTTGATATTGTATCTTACACCTCCTTCCATAACAAGTTCACAATCTGATGCTTCAGCAGATATTGGATGATTCTAAATTTAGGGTCTTTCCTGCTTGAAATGGGAAAGCTTTTATGGATTAGAGGTAGGCATAAGACTATAAGACCTAAGGGGACACTAGAGATATAAGTTAGCAATATTTCAAAAGCACAAAATGGGCTAGTGACTTTGTTTTTTTGATGAATTATATGTTAAATGCCTGAAAGAAGTTTACAAATTATAATGTACCTTAATTTTTGAATGCCTTACACTATTTATGGCCAAAACACAATTAAGGTGATTAATTACCTCGTCAAAGTGTTGTCCAAATTACATGGGGTAAGCTACAAGATTTATGGTTCAACATGCTGCTCTGCATTCATCACAGAGCAAGATGAGTGTGGATCTTCTCTGTTCCCTACCTGTTACCAGCTTGCTATATGATGGCGCCAAAAGGATAACATTGATATCCAATTGATAAAATAACGAGTACAGAGAGGTAAATCCTGGAAAGCACGGGTGCGGCGCCAGAGGCGCCGCACCCGCGTCTGACGCGTACCGACGCGGCGACGCACGTCGGACACCGTCGACCGCGTGTCCGTGCCGCGTCGGGCCACGTGGTGAAGCCGACGCGCGCCGAAGCGGCTCAAATCGGGCTGACGCGGCCCGACTCGGGCCGTTTCTGCCGTATCGGCTGTATCGGCCGAAACCGCCGATATGGCCGGTTCAGGCCGAAATTCAAAAAAAAAAAAAAAAGTGCAAAACGCACCGTTTGACTTAACCTAAAACCTAACTCTCTCTCACGCACTCTCAGTTTGTCCAGAAACCCCAAAGACCCTCTGTCCCTCACTCCGAACTCCATTGCTCGTCTCTCTCTTCTCTCTGTGCTCTCTGGTTGCCAAGCTGCTTCACTGACTCACTCCCTCCCTCACTCCAATCTCCGATTCTCCATCGCTCGTCTCTCTCTTCTCTCTGTGCTCTGGTTGCTTGGCTGCTTCACTGACTCACTCAGTCCGTGCATCCCAGCCACTCTAGAGTCTAGACACAACCACTCTAATTTTCAAACATCATGGAATGTTTTAGACTTTTAGTTTTAATCTTGTGGGTTGTATTTAAATTTAATTTATGAATATCATGTTTTAGTTATTAAATTTGGTATATGTTTATATAATGTGAAAAATCATGTTTAGCAATATATTAAAAATATAAATAAAAATATTTTTAATAATTTTTTAATTGCCGAGTCCCGTCGCACTTGCACCCACTTTTTTTAAAAATTGCCGAGTCTCGCACCCGTAACCGCACCCGCACCCGCACCCGAATCCCGAAACGCACCGTGCTTCTTAGGGTAAATCTAACAAGAAAGCCATTCAAGATACCAAAGAATGACTCCATTGCTAAAACACCATATATCTGATGCCTGAAAAGTTTGAACACATAAAATGTAGATAATTTAATGTCATACCTGAAATGAGCTTTTTCCATCTTCAGGACTATCATAAGATTTCATGTGAAGCATGATTGAATCATATTGAGGAATCAAGGCTGACTCTGCAGGCACCATAAATCCACATATTCCAAGTAATGCAGCAGCACAAATTGATGGAAGCAAACTTGATTTACCACCCCCATTTGGTCCTGTCAAAAGAAACAATGATTGCATAGCAACTGTATCATGTACAGCACTGCCTTCTGCTACATCAAACCAATATGGTGATAGACCAATTATCTCCATCCCATATGCTTCATCTAATGACTTCACATCCTGTAATCAATACAATAATGTCATACCACTATGTAAAAAACATAATGACGATGGTTTCTGTCATTAAATGACATTAGCATTTCTAGTACATAAGAGTCAGCAGTAACCGTGATAATTAAACCTTATTATGTCAAAACATGTATACCTACAAAGCACAGGCAATTTAATATACACCATATATTATTTACGTTTGGGTTTTTTTCTTTTTCTTTTTTTATAAGTAATAAACAAACTTTAGTATATTGAAGGAAAACCTTAACTATACTATATGTATGCAAAAGGTTCACCTAAAAATGCAACCAAAATTCAACTGATCTACGAAATCAGAAAGAGAAGAAAACTGGATGCAGCCAAAAACATGCATCCACTTATACAATTGTCTTAAAAAACAAAAACTTAAGCTGCATCTTGGGCAATTCAACACCAGTACACATCCTATTATTTCCCCCCGTTCAAATAGTCCACATAAGACATAGAAGAGTAGTTCCAAATCAATCTTCTGCTATGTCTTTGAAACAACCCTTCGCCACAAAATAAGACATCAATGACCTTCAAAGATGTCACCCAATGAACTCCAAATAAAGAGAAAGCAAAAGCACACAATGAAGTAAGAGATGCTGATGGGATCTAGTGCACTAGTGTTAGAAAACTGTAAGATATCACCCAGTGCAACATATACACAATCACAATACTGGAGTTCTGCCAACAACTTATCATATTCATCAAAAACCTAAAAAATGATGCTTCTATATCAGTTAATAGGACAAGGTACTATATACGTTAAATAAAAACACACCACATACACATGGGATCTATTATTCACACCTACAATATCAGCACGGACAAGACAACAGTTTCACAACTCTAGCATGAACTGATTACAGTTTAGCGATTAAAATAGAAAAAAAATAAAATAAAAATAAATAAAAAAAATAAAAAATCGCATCCTGTTCACGAACATCGTCATTGGGATAAACAAGAACATAACTAATAATCATTCCTATAAAGGTGAAAGTACATAACGTAATATTAGCGAATAAAATATGGCAATTATGATTAGTATTGCCAGATGCAACAATGTAATAGTTGCTCAATCATTTGTTGATTTCTTGAATACAACCTTGGACCTATGTGACTTGGCAAGAGTGGGAAAAACCCATTTCCTTCTTCTCCCTTCACTGCAAAATATCAATCAACCATAATTTAAATACAGTCAGCCAGATTAATAGGAGACTAGTGGTGATGAAACAACATAGTATATCAACAACTAAAATTTTGCAACCCTATACAGCACGATGAAATTGACAAAAGGTTGAGTTGGAGCTCGGATGTAGCTTTGCAACACTATACAGTCTACACCAAACCTTTAGTTAAGGCGTAGACCGTATGCCCAATTTTTTTTTTTTTTTTTTTTTTTTTTCAGTGCTTTTGTTTAGTTGAATCATTCCATGAAAGAATTAACATTTCATACAACTTAGTTAAAAACTAAGAATATAAATATGAACTGATACACATTATTTCTTCTTAATGTCTGTAGTTCAAAGGCTGAGTAGTGAACCACAATTCAAATGATTCTCATATGGATACAGGAAAGCTAAATTGATTTCAAGCCAACTCTGTCCTAACCAAGTTTTACACCTAGGTATTAGGCAAAAGATATATGTCAACACCCTAAATCTTCTAACTTATCAGTAAACAAAGTCTACAGTTAAAGAAAGAAAAAGTTTTCTTGTCAGAAATGCAACTAATGGGACAGATGATTTGTTGTTATAGATATGTAAGGAATGTCGCAAAAGCTTAATGATGATATGTGATCCCAACCTCACATGAGCAAATAACGCCTTTGCAATAACAAGCAACATAGAAGCAAAGATAAAGACATTGATTTTAGATTGCATTTCAAAAGAAAGTCCCCTCAATAATTCCAAGACCTTTTACTTTTGCCTTTGGCACCAGCCTCATGATACCTGAAGCAAAAAATAAAACCAACACTTTTATCATTATCAAAAGATAATTATCATGAGGGAAGCATTTTAATGAGACGAACCATTATAAAATTTCCTTGGCTTTATTTGGATACCTCATTAAAGCATCCTCCACCTTCATTGTGGTAAACCATTCCTCTCCAACCTTTCTACCTCTTGAATCAGCAGCAGGTTTAAGTTGTTTAATTTGTTCCTCCCCAGGAGTCCCAGCCCATACAGATGGTGCAAACCTTTTGCCCTTGAACCAAAAAGCTTCATGCTCTCAGGCATAAAAAATTTCTCCCTTTGGACCTCCAAATGGAGCTGTGGTAGCCCTTATTCTAGTAATTATTGGGAGGAAATCTTCAGTAACCTGCAAGTAATTGCCCAAAAATAAAACCATAGAAATATAAAATATATGCAATTAAAAATTTATAAGCATAATTAATTAAAAATTTTGAACAAAAGGACTCACAAGAATATAATAACGCAACTTGCAAATTTGCAAATGTAGTGAATAAAATGAGAATATGATAATATTCATTTGACTTCAAACACATGGGTGGTACATGCAACAACATGCATGGCATAGCAATTGTTGAAATTGAATAACTAGTAGTTATGCAGATAACCATACTTGTCATAGCTTCATAAGTAGATGTGCAATCTGGTGATAAGATCTACAAACTTGGCAAGGATTCATAAGTAGATGTGCAATTTACATAGCAGTTGTACAATTTGAGGATCTGTTGAGAATGGGGAATATTTGGAAGTAGTATCCATACCTGCAATAAGTAAGCTACCGATACTTCTTCCATACTCCTCAATATGTATATGACATTCCATAAACCTTGAATCTTTTTCCCCTTTATTTATTTTGATAAGACCTTTTTTCCCCTTTTATTAAAAACTTGGAAAAACATTGGATGAGGAATATATATTTAATAAAATTCTTTCCAAAGGTATAAAATCATATTATAGACATAAAGATAAATGTCAGAAGAGTTTATGACATGGATTTGACCCTTTTAATGTTAGTGTTATCTCATTGAAGGGTGTACAGATTGAAATTGCATGAAAATTACTAAACAAGAGCTTACAATTGCAACTCTGACAATACATACAAGCACGCATTCATCATATTGCGGCATTCATATGAAATGGTTCTTATAATTTTTATCCATATCCATGCTTAACAAATAAGGATAGATTGTACACAACTGAAGGCAAACGAGAAATTATGATCTGCTTGGAAACACTGTATATCACAGTAAAGCAAAAAGATATCCAGTCATGGCAAGTTTGAGTTCTCGAGACCTACTGCTGAAGATAAGGCCTCAGCTGCACTTTGCAGATGTGCAAGTTCTTCCTCTATATGGATCCTCTTCACATGACCTTTCCAAGAAGACTCCATATCCTCAAAAAAGTCACTCGGAATAACAGAAGAGGAACTAATCTTTTGATCACTTTCCCCATCTAGAGAGATCATTTCACCAATTCTACCTGAAGCCCATTCACATCAGTAACCTGGAAGAAAACAAGGACAATAAAAATTATACACCATAAATATTGAGCTGGGCAGACTAACAAGAAATTATATATTGATAGCATCAACTTCAATTTATGCTTAATTCAAACCCCCACAAACCATAGTCTGACAATCCATGAAAGCATCAAGTTAAAGTACAACTGTCTATGAAGCTAGCACATGTAAATTGGACCTAAGACAATGTCATTACTAACCAGATTGACCATTAAATGATTAATAAACACAACATTTGAGTACTCCCAAAATTATTTTGGAAGATAAATTAAAATGATGGTGGATATAGGGAGGTTTGACATTTTTTAAGTAGGGATGCCAATTGGGATGAGCTGAGTCTTGCATAACCTCAGCCCAAAAGAAAATTTTCTTGTCCAGGCTCATCAAGGCTTGAGATGAGTTATTATACAGCCTGATTTAATCACATAACTCAGGGGTGCAATTTGGGTTGAGTCTGGCTGACCTGCAATTGTCATTAGTAAAGGAATCAGCGGGTAATAATGCACAAAACACCCTGACTATGACTTGAACCATATTTAATACCCCAGTTTGACACCTTCAATTATATGCTCAGCCACTTGCAAAAAGAATAACAATAATCTAGACAAAAAGAACAACTTGGGTCATAAAAAAGCAATTTGAATAATGGAGTCTACGCTCATGGCAGTAACACCAAGTGTTATCTCTCTCTTCTTACAATATTTCGCAAGGTAATTACACAACAATGCAAAGGTTCATTATAAAGTGATCAGTGCAACTTGTCAATTTTAGATGTACCTTGTTCATTTATGAATTCACCCCTTTTAATACTACATGAATTACTACCTCTCTTTTTCCCTAATAACATAAATTTAGGACAGAAGTGCAAAAACAATCAACAAGGTCAGGTGTTTATACTTACCAATGTCTCAAAGTCAATTTTTAATCCAGTTGCCGCCCATGATGGATCCATCAACAATTTCAGGATTTCATTGAGCTCAGAATTTTTATACATGTGCAATATGTCATCCAGTAAATTTTTTATTCTACAAAATTCAATATGATTGGCCTCCCTCTGTTCAAGTAGCTTCACAAGCTGCACAACATAAAGAAAGACACAGACAAACCAAAAATCAGACATAGATGTACTCAATATATTCACATATATACCTACATAAACACATTGTCAAAAAAGGAAAAGAAGAAGAAGAGAGAGAGAGATCATTCACGCATTCCAAAGGAAAATGTTAAGAGGATATTTGGTCAGTTTTGTGTTTGTGTTATTTGGGATATCCTGGGTGATGTGAAAACGGTGACATAGATGTTAGACAAGTGCCATGGTTGATTTTATCATCACAGGAATTCAAAGATTTGGAAGGCCATTACCTTTTCCCTAGTCTAATGTGGACAATCTGAAGGGAGAAGAAAGGTAGATTTTTCATGGTATTGAACACCATAATCAAGTTATCACAGTCAATGTTGGGACTTCTGTATAATTAGTTGACTACGTTGGGTAACATCCATTGTCTTCTCTATCAGAATTTTTAGATCTCTTGAGATTGACGGTATAATTCTTTAGGAGTGGTTTGATATGCATAATGCGGAGTTAAACTATGTCCTCTTTTATAACAAAATCAGAATTACCTAATAAAAAGAAAAATGTTACGAGCATATGAGAGTAAGAGAGAAAATTGCCCCATAGAAAATAGAAAAATGGTTTTTCACCATGGATCCACAGAAAGCAAAATAGAATTCCTTCAAAATTATTGGTTTACAATTACATAACACCACGTTGCAGTTCATGGTAATGAACTCCAGAGAACTAACATTTCAATGTCATACTGCTTATCCACATTTATAGAAGTTACTGACACACTTTATTGGTAGCGACAACACCTAACTCAGCTAGAATTTTATTACAACCTCGTACTCAAACAGTCAATAGAATGGTTAATGTCACCAAGGAATTAGACGCCGTTGGGGCATGGGATGACTAGTAAAATAGGAATTATCAGTTCCACGCTGATGAAGTAGAATTTTACATAATCTAAATATCCACCTTGAACTGATCCACGCTGATGAAGTAGAATTTTACATAATCTAAATAGGAATTATCAGTTCCACGCTGATGAAGTAGAATTTTACATAATCTAAATATCCACCTTGAACAGAGCAACTAAAATTTGTAATGATAAAAGCAATAATGAACTGATCCATAGTAGCTTTTAGACTAACCCATTACCTATATTCTCACACTACCAAGAAAATTATTATAGATCAAGGCATAAAACTTGAAAAGTGGAGACAAAGCTATATTATTTCAAATAGCAAGAGCTCAAAGTTTTCCTCGAGTTATTTCTATAAATTTTTTTGATAAGTAAGTTATTTCTATAAATCAAAAATCTGTAAAATGCAAGTTTAGGTTATAAAATTTGATCATTGTCTATTAGGTGACAAAACATATTGGTTCCACTTTCTTATTAATATCACTTAGTACAACGAGGAAACAAATTCAGTCGGAACAATATTTCACGGAAGCTTTCAAAAGGGAGAACAACGTATAGCATGTGCAGGTATTTTTGTATGAAACACACTAATAAAGAAGTTAGGGAAAAAACACATTAAGAGAGAAATTGGAATACAACCTTTGCAGATGAAACACAAGTAAACTCAGGAATGGTGCATGTCACGTTGCTCATTCGCTTGCAAGTTGCTGCCCAAACAGATACAGCTTAGAGAATATTCACAAAATATTCAATTATGAGATAAAATACTATTGTAGTAACACCGAGAAAGAAGAAAATTTTTAATTTACAATGAAAATTGACTCGTGTTTAAGCACAAAAAAAGCAGGAAACTTTCAGGTTCACAACCCACCACAAAGGTTATCACAGGTTAGTCATTCCTCTTTCTGTCACACTTTTCATTTTGAATTTCTGGTAGTTGCCTATTATCTGTTAGGGGGAATAAAGCCATAGCAAATCCGACCAATAGCAAACTAAATCATGGAAATATGCCAACCAAAGCATGCCACTGAAAAGATTAAGTCATGCATATTATTATTTGACTTGCTGTTAACAATAGCAATCCAGTACACATTTTGTTCCAGCAATCAGTTAGATGTTATAGAAGCCCCTAAATAATAATTATTACCAAAACTTATTCATTATAAGAACTTAAGAGAATGCAGTTGGGCCAGTTAAACAGTTCAAAAATTGAATATCCAAGTGAAAGTAGATTTTGTCAGGAACTTTTTACTGTTTTAGCTTTACCTTGTCAACACCCTACTTTTGTACAGAATGAAAATGACTCTAAATGGTGTCTTTCTTCTCATGGACAGCAGCTAATGATACTCACCATTGATAATCTTGTTAAGAGAGGTCAATCTCTGGTTAATAGGTGCTGTTTATGCTGCTGCAATGGGGGTATCAGTGGATCACCTTCTTCTTCTTTGTAAGTTTTCTCATGCCTAATGGTGTGAAGCTTTTGCAGTGTTTGGGATTCAGTGGGTAATGCCGAGGTCAGTTAGCACTTTTTTCTTTATCTGGAGAAATTGGTTTGGAAAGTATCTTTCAACCATTTGGAATATGGCACCTGCATGTTTAATGTGGTTAGTTTGACAGGAACGCAATACCTGCATTTTTGAAGACAAAGAGAGAACATTAGATCATCTAAAATCTCTCCTCTTTGGTACTCTGTTTCATTGGGCTCGTATTTGGGGGTGTACGAATTGTATTTCTTTATCTGAATTCTTAGTCTCTATTTCCTTTAGTTCTTGATTATATTGTATTTGTTTTTTGTTCAGAGTATTCACTATCGTGAACATGATGTTCAATTTTTTTCAATAAAAGTCTTATTATCTATCAAAAAAATGAAAACGACTCTAAAGTAACTACGTATTTTTTATTTATTTGAAAGTTACCCATGCACCCTATGGCTATTGAACCCACAACCTCACCCTTTCCCCACTCCCTCCTCTCCCCCTCACCCCCCCCCCCAAAAAAAAAAAAAAAACCCTTAACTCCAGTTGTCTAAAAATAAAACCTTTTTTTGCATAAGAAACATGACTTACCCTACCAAAAGTTTAGACTCAATTCTTGATAGTTAATAATTTAATTACAGTACCTTTGCCACTTTGGTTTGTTTCAAGAGTAAAAGAGTTAGGGTGGGGGTTGATAGGGCCTAGGTTCAGAACGTGGTAAAAGTTTATCTAATATCTTCAATGTACAATCTTAAAAAAAATATATTAATAAATGCTCAAGTTGGGTTCTCAGCTTGTAACTCTATAACATTCTTGTAACCAACAAAACAAATGAAAACATAAAAAATGTGGATTCCAGTTAGCTCAACTGATAAAGTCTCTGATGGTTGTATAAGAGATCTGGGGTTCAATCCCCACCTACACCAAAAACTGATTGGTGTCTTGGTCTGATAATAAAGAGCAATTATCAGGAGCGGACGCCATAAGTTGAAACTCTCTCAAAAAAAAAATGAAAACATAAACAATAGTAAATGAAATAAAACCTGATCATATTATCGCCATGTAATTTTCCACAACTCATGGAGAGAATAATAAAGATTTCAGAGGCCTATTTTAGCTCATAATCATATCCAACTACATATTCACATCTATAAAATGCACTTCACAACTCACCTTGAATTTTGGATGCAATATCATAGGGAGGAGGGTTAAGAAGAAGATCTCTAATATACCTGCGACATAAAGAAATCATCATAACTAAGGAACAAAGAGTCAACCCTACCATGGTGCATAATTCAGAAAACAGAGTTGCATAGTAAATTTATTTTGATATGATAATGTGAATATCAAGTATCAACAACAGAAAGTTGGAAATAAATGCTTACTGTAAAAGAAAACTTAAAGCCTAAAATTACAAATAAAACAATGACTTCATGGGCTCCAATTTGAAATCAACAAATAGATGTTGGCTATTTAAACACAAAAGTTGAAACCTTTTAGAAAGCTGTTAATACTGTGCAAAGAGCTATCCTCAAGGATGGATGTCACATTGAATTAATTAAATATCATTCACAGTCAACATTAATACCCACTTAAGGCTAATTTTTGAAAATCAACGTGCCCATATACCAAGTAAGCTTTCAGCCGCCTCTTCTTGCTCTCCCCACTTTCAAGACTTTTTCTCCCCTGTAAAAACTGCATTTGTCTCCAATAAACCCTTTTTTCTTGAGGTAAATTTATAAAATGCATTTCCTTAAATCCTTAATCTACTTCTTCAAATCAAACCATATGATCAACAAACTAATCTATCAAAAAAATAAACAACTCTAAACCACTCCAACTAATATAAAGCACTTAAAAAAAATGTAATACACAGTGCACAAAACTCCCACTTTTATGAAAATTAGGAAGGTAGGAAGTCTAATCCCCAATTTTTATTTTTTCTTTTTTATTTTTTATTTTTTTATTTTTTATTTTTTTAATTTTTTGAGATGCTGATTCCCATACTTGAATCCATGACCTGTCGCATTTGGTGGAAGATACTTGCCATTGCACCAAGGCCCAACCTCTAGGTACAATACACTTAACAAGTCTAAACTACTCCAACTAAATACTTCTTCTGCCCAATTATGTTGTGCCCTATTTCATTGTAAGTGTTTACTTTGTCTCCATATCCCATTTTTAAGTGTTTTATATAATCCTACCAAGAGCCTTGTAGCTCAATTAGTACTTCCAGGCATTTCCAACGGAGACATCTAGGGGTCAAATCGCCCTCCCCTGTTGTTGTAACTAATTATAAAATTAAAATTTGAAAAAGAAAAAAAAGGTGTTCATTTTATCCTCATTCCCTCTTTGATAAGTGTATTATACTGGACTCCAACGAATTTGGCCAGAAGAACCATACAAAAGACACCAGGTTTGCAAGCATCTTTTCAGATGAAAGGTTCAGATCAAAATTATATAAATCATATAATGTGCAAAATTAACGGTATAGTTCAATGATGTAAATGGGACTTTTAAATTTTTGAATAAAAATTATCAATGAACAGTAACCGAAAATATTTTTTTATTATTTTTAGTTTTTTGTTTTCAGCAAAATAAACGATATTTAAACACACACTAATTAGTTCAATTTTTAGCTCCTAAATATTAGGTTGGTTTGATTTTGGCCCTTAAATATGGTATGACTCTGCGTTTCATTAATCATGTAAACGAAAGAAAAAAAAAATAGAGGAACTAATTGTTAACATTTTAAAATTTTGAAGGACCAAAATTGAACATTTTAAAATTGAGGAGCCAAAATTGAATAGACCCCATATTTAAGGGACACAAAATGCATTTTACCTAAACTTGTACTATCAATTGTTTGAACTTTGAATGAAGGTGAAAGAATTATGTTGTCTTTTCTTTTCTTTGTATTTTAGAGAGGTGAAAAAACTAAATACCTTTGAGGAAGCTCTCATTAAAGAGGGAAAATTAGGAATCTCAAAACATCTACTTTTACTAATCAATTGAAAATAGTAGTTATGGAGCTTTTGATTAGGGGGCCGGAATGAAGTAGACCTAACGAAGTATTTGCTGAAGAAAGAATCGAAAGTGATGACCATAAATAAGGATATGATGTAAACCCAACTTTTTACACTAGTACCCTCTAGTACTAGCATGCCATCTCAGATTTTTACAACTTAATGAATAGGTTCTCACACACACACTCACATCTCATTGATGCCCTATTGCCTATTTATGTACAGTAAAATCTGAAAAATTAAAACCCACAAAATCAAAAACCCAAACTCAACCTTGCACCTAAGAGACACTAGTTTGGGAGCCACCATACTAAGAAGCAAGCAAAGACTAGAAAAATACATCTGAACCCATGAGCATGAAATTCCCTCTCCACACTTTCACCCTCACTTTAGAAATTCTCTAATTGTTTTTTTTTTTTTTTCCTGGTTTATTGATTTTTTGTTGGGGGGGTGGGGGTGGGGGGGTGGGAGGGGATTATGAGGGGATTATGGCACATTGAATTAGATAAGGGCACAAGAAAGCATGAGAGCTATTTTATAGGACAACGCTTTTGATCATGACAAAAAGAAAAGAACTTTAAAGTTCATCATGCATAGGTCTATCTAAAGGAACATCCACCCTATGAACTGCATTGTCATTTATGCCATTTGCGACAGCCCTATCTTCAATCTTGGCTTGTCCCACCATACCAGCTTTTATGGCAGCAGTAACCTTTTGCTGCAACTTTAGTATCCCAAATCGCTTTGAGACAACATAAAGAACAGCACAAGAGAACAAGAAAAACCCAACTGCAAGTATCACCCTGTTCAAAGAAAGATTCAGTATGGACTTGAGCAAATGAAGATAATTAGTCATCAGAGAAAAATACAGTTTCTTCTTTACCTATCAAGGACATCTTGGCGTTGCATTGTAGAGAGTAGGTTCCGGGTTCGCATCAACAACGAGCGATGCCCTTTGTATTCACTTTCAGCCTTCTTTAATACTCCGGTTGATTCCTCTACAGATCCAACCAAACAAACATAGAACAAAGTCATGTCCCAAGTTCTTGCAAACGGTTTATGTTCTTTTCTTTCTTGTTTTTGACAAAGTATGGTCTACGTTCATATACTAGGAAGCAATACAATCACATAAAACTTTGGCTAAATATTTCTTATAAATATGCATCTTGTGAGCATCTAACCAAAAAGAAGAAGAAAGAAAACAGCATCACAAGATAAATAAGAGGGGAAACACTGAACAAACAAATCACACAAAACCATACAACAAAAATATTAAACCAAATTGCATCATCCTCATGGTGAAGCCTATATGATGACAAATCTGTCTCTTTGTCATTATTCACTTCAGGAGGATCTTTTTTTTAAGATGACGTAGGAGAACTTCACTTAAATTAGTTGTACGTCACAAAACATACTGTACAATAATCCTCATTGCTAATCAAACTCCTATCCAATGGGCAACTGACCCCACCCATTAGAACTAGTTACCGAGTAATATAGGAGCTTTTCACCCTTAATGGGCTAAGCAGTTTATCCTCACGCCCAGGAGGTCACTTTAGGAGGATTATTCTATAATCTTTACATAGGCTCCCAGTCTCTCATGATAGATCACTAGGTGAATCTGTGAAATTGGAGACAGATAACTAGGATTACAGCCATAGGCCTAACCACATGACTAGTTTGAAGAAACTATAACCTCATCACTAGATCCAAACTAAAAACCAAAATCCAAGTCATTATTATCCAGATATATGAATTTAAGGGACAAACCCCATGTTTTTTTTTTTTTTTTTTTTTTTTAATCACTAGATCCAAACTAAAAACCAAAATCCAAGTCATTATTATCCAGATATATGAATTTAAGGGACAAACCCCATGTTTTTTTTTTTTTTTTTTTTTTTGCATAATTGCACCACAATTCTATTCCATCAGACCAAATTTCCTGTCCTTAAGTCCGTGTTTGTAGTTTGATAACAAACATAACGTATATATTGTTCTTTCAGCAAGCAAAAGAAAGAAAAAAGAAAATATTGTGCTTTACTTTTTAGAGCTATAACTTCCAACTAGTTGTGTAGGCTTCCCAGAAACAAATCATAATACTCAAGATAAAAATGAGCCAAGCACTTACTTCTAACACACACTTAAATTCAAGTTTTTGGGATGACCAAAATTTTAGCATCCCCACACAGGATGAACCACAAGAAGACGGCCATAATAAAATTTCACAAGGGAATGGAAAATGATTAAGAATAAAAAATAAAACTGCATAAATCTTCTAATAAATATAATGGGCAGTGGTTACATATTATATAGTTTATTAAAGTAATAAAGGAGAAGAGCTCCAAAGAACAATTTCTTTCAAAAATCTAGGTGATTCATCTTGAAATATTACTGAGTAATGAAGAGGGAGAATCAACCACATACCAAAAGAAAAACCCAGCATCTTTCCTTTGTGATGCAACCCTAATAGAAAATGAATTAACATTTCTACTGCAGCTTCAAATGAATCCCATATATTGGAAGACTACTCTTTTTTCCCTAATTGATCATTGGGTTAAAGTAGATTCAACATCATTGCTAAATCATGCAGTCATATCAAAATCATACCATAATTCTTTGATTCCTTAACTATTTAATATCATTTTTTTTAACCTTGTTTATATCAAATCAGAAAGAGTACCCAAACTGATTACCTAAAATACAAGAAACAACCCGGATAAAAGATCAGATCTAATCCAGTATCATTATGATCAAACAATGTTAAATTTATATGAGATGTTGGAATTAAAAGGACATACCAACAGTCATGAGTGTGCTTGCACTTCTTTCCACCTCCTACAAGCACATAAAGATCCAGTGAGTAAATTAATTGCACATCCCACAAAAACACCTATTAGTCTATTACAAAACATGACAAGAAGAAATATAGCTACTAACCTGAACCATCAATTGGCGAGTACGCCGAAGGCTATCAGTGATGCTTTCAGCAGCAGATGTCATTCCAGCCTTTGTCCTGACAAACAATTGTAGATCATACACTACATTAACTAATCCACATTAAAAATATGACAAACTTTGTTGAAGTTCATAAAGTATGCCCAAAATTACAATCCCAGTATTAAATTTGGGAACAAATATATAGAGCATCATACATACTGTAAGTTGCGTCTGCGAATTGTGGACTCTCCTCCACCACCCAGCAATAGCTCTCTCTGCAATTAACACAACTATGTTAAACCAAACCTCATTTCAGAGCTCACCGATGTGCTCTAACTCAGCTGGAACCTCCTCCCCTCATAAGTTCTAGGGAGACAGTGAGGTCGTGCTCAAGACCCATTGTGTAAAATAAAATAAAATAAAAACTTATAAGTGGTACGTACAAGACTTGACCTTTGCCTATTTTGATAATTAATGGGTATTGGATAAGACTAAAAAGAAATTAGGATTGATCGAGGAATCCTTGACCTCTACAGATTACTCTGCATAAATAATTCTTATCTGATGATTTTTATTTAAATAAACCACTGCTCCTTTTATACAAGATAAGCCCTGCATTTTAGGAACAAACTATCCTAATAAAATTCAAACACTAGCTCCACTAGCCGTTACACCCCAAACACTTGATAAACAAATTCCCTTATCCTACTGAAATGCAAATACAAATGCAATTGATCCTAATATTATGCAACAACTTATTTTGATCCTAAAATTAAGCAAACATCCAAATATTCTGCAGCAAGCATAACATTAAAATCTGTAACAGAAACTCCACTTCTTTTGCACGTAATAACGCTTCCCCCCTTAACAAGGGCCCTTGTCCTCAAGGGCAAGATCTGAAAATTGATGCTTCAAGCTTCTGTAAGTTCTCCTTAGTAGCATCTGCTGGTGACAGGCCTTGCCAATTCACTGAAATTTCAGTCTTGCCTTGCTGCTGCCTTTGATCCAAAACTGCTTGACTATTAAAGACCACAGGTAACTGTGATTGAGCTAAGACATCAGCCCCTAACTTACCTTTAAGCAAGGAAGCATGAAACAGTGAATGAATGCGAGACTTGCCTGGAAAATTTAATTTGTAGGCAACCTTACCAATGCCTTGGAGGATCTGACATGGACCATAGGATTGTGGAGCAAGCTTGTACTGTATAGTGAAATCAAAACCGATCAATTTGTAGAGCCACCTCTTTGGAAACCAATTAGGATCCATCTTGATTAAACTTATATGGTTCATTCTCACTATAAATCTTCTCCCTAGGAGGTAGTGACGCCACTTTTGTACTGCCATGATGAGCGCTAACATCTCCTTTTCATAAGTTGAGAGCAGCAACTTTTTCCCATGAAGAGTGTGGTTGTGAGAAGCAACTAGTTGCTTTTGTCGCAAGACTGCTACTATTCTTGATCTTGAGATATTACATTCAATGATAAAAACTTGGTTGAAATTGGGAAAGGCCCACACTAGTGCTGTGGTCATGGCCTCCTTCAGCTGCTGAGAGATTGACTTAGCCACAAGTATACAACTAAATAAACTCCTCCTTAGCATCTGGGTTAGAGGTGCCGCAATATTATTGTAACCTTTAATAATTTTGTAACAGTACCTTGTTAATCCATGGAAGCTTCTCATGGCTTTGGAAGTTCGAGGTTGTGACCAATTGAGCATGGCTGAAATTTTTTTGGAATCAGCAGACACCCCTTGTAATGTGATTTCCCTTCCATCATATTCAAACCTCATGATTAGTTTGGAAAAATCCCATATTATCTCCCCAAGGGTGCATAACCATTGTGTCCCCATTACTACCTCATACCCTTCAAGGGGTAGGATGTAAAAATCAGCCTTAGTAAAGAAATTGCCGAGTTTGATTGAGACTCCAGTACACCTTCCTCGGCTGACCAGCTTCTCTCCTGACGCTAATTTCACCTTAACATGCTGTCCCAAATCTGATTGTAGCATGAGCTTTATTGCCAAGCATTCACTAATGAAGTTATGAGTGCTTCTGGAATCAAAAAGCACAATGGGAAATGTGTTGCCAATCTGCCCTTGAATTCTCATGGTCTTGGAGCAATTAATTCCGCTTATAACATGCAGCGAAATTTCTGAATTGTCAGCTTCCCCAAAGGACTCCACATCCATGAATACATCTCCACCAACCTCTTCATTGCAAGCTTCTATTAAGAAAAGCTTTTACACCGATGACCTGGTACAAACTTCTCATTACAATTGTAACATAGACCCTTCTCCCTTCTCTCCTTAAGCTCTGCTTGTGACATTCGTCGTACCGTTGATGGAGAGCGTGAATCGGGTTGATCTGTCCCCACTGGAGTTGTTACTTGGCTGCTGGTAGTTTTTGGCTGAATTATTTTTCTTTGATAAGCATTTTGTGCCTCATACAACCTAGCAAGTCCGATGGCTGTGGTTAAGTCAGTAGGACGTCCAGCCAAGACATCTGCCTTGATGTTCTCCTTCAATCCACTCACAAAACAACTAACTTGACGAGTAGGTGTCAAGTGACCCACCTTGGCAAGAAGTTGTTCAAATCGGGATTGATATTCTCTTACTGATCCCATTTGTTGCAATTTGGTCAGTTCTCCAAAAAAGTCATGGAACTGGGTTGGTCCATAACGAGCCAAAAGGCAGCTTTGAATACTTCCCACGTCACAAACTCTGTTCCCTGTTGGAGAAGTTGGTACGAGAGTTGAGCTTCCCCTTCTAAATGGAAAGAGGCAAGTGCAACCTGGTCTTCTAGTAGCATCTCATGGAAACGGAAGAATTGTTCAGCACGGCAAATCCAACTGGTGGGGTCTTCACTCCCATTGAATCTTGGGAAGTCAAGTTTCACCAAGCAAGGGGCGTAAGATTGGTTGGTTCCGCCTTGTTGTGAACCACGATTTCCCCATTCATTGTGTGATCCACGTGGTTGGCCATGGGAGCTTTCTCCTTCCTCATGGTGTGAATTAAAGGAACTAAGCTTTGTAAAAAGCTCAGTTACCTTTTCAAGAATTTGCTGTTGATTGTTGAGGAGTGAAGTAAAATTTTGTTCAAGCTGTTCCACACGTTGATCCATCCCCAGGCTCTGATACCACTTTGGTACGTACAAGACTTGACCTTTACCTATTTTGATAATTAATGGGTATTGGATAAAGACTAAAAAGAAATTAGGATTGATCGAGGAATCCTTGACCTCTACAGATTACTCTGCATAAATAATTCTTATCTGATGATTTTTATTTAAATAAACCACTGCTCCTTTTATACAAGATAAGCCCTGCATTTTAGGAACAAACTATCCTAATAAAACTCAAACACTAGCTCCACTAGCCGTTACCCCCCAAACACTTGATAAACGAATTCCCTTATCCTACTAAAATGCAAATACAAATGCAATTGATCCTAATATTATGCAACAACTTATTCTGATCCTAAAATTAAACAAACATCCAAATATTCTGCAGCAAGCATAACGTTAAAATCTGAAACAGAAACTCCACTTCTTTTGCACGTAACAACAAGCTTTTCACAAAATGGGTTACTTCAAAGGTGGGGTATTAGAAATATATTTCCTCATTCAATTTTGAGGGGAGAGCATATCTAAACATGGAGTTGATTACCTCTTCCTGAGCAGCTTTCCTCATGTTAGCCTTTGCTTGTAAATTGGCATTTCTCAAACTCTGTCGCAAACTAGCAACAATCACAACAAAACACAAGCATTACCATTTAACATTTCTTTTTTCTCTCATCTTTTTCAGCAATTCTAAGAAAACTAATAAAGCACAGGGCATTGTATTTGGTTGCTGAGAAATGGTAAAAGAACAGAGAATTATACTAATTATAGTTGAACTCACTATATTTCATTTCCAACATAATCCTCTAATCAATGCAATCGCTTTTAACTAGTTGGCTTCAAAGTTCAATTCCTATCAGGCAATTCAATATATAATTTTTTTTTTTTTTTTTAAAGGAGAATTCAACAAAAGAGTTTCTACATTTTCTCAGCAACCAAACATAGAGTACAATCTCAAATTTCACAGAGAAAGAGGGAGAGGATTGAGTACTTGTGGGAATCGTTTTTCCAGGAATGGAGCAGAGCTGTAGCGGATTGGACTTGATCATCGGTAGGCAACTGTGGCGCGAGAAGATCGAGCCTGAATTGGAGCGAGGAGAGCAAAGCCAAGGCGTCCTGTGCAAGCCCGTTCAATCTCGGAAGCGAATTGGAATTCTGTTCCTCCCTAGATTTACCACCGAACCCTTGGATCGCCTTTATATGCTCTTTGGCCCGACTATACGCTTCGTCCCATTCCTTCTTCGCCGTTTCTACAGCCTCCACCACCTTGTCCATCCAGATCTAGAAACAACTCTAATTCCTTTTTTGTTTAATTGCCGAGAAAATATAAAATGGAGATTTTCTATGTTTTGAACGAGAGAGATGTGAGACAGGGAGTGAGGAGGGAGGAGCTGTTGTGAGAGACAGAGAGAGGAACTGAGAGTCAGAATGAGAAAGACCGTGGAGAGAGAAAGGTTTAGGCATAAAATATTATTGAGAAATTCTACGTCTACAACATTTCTACAATATTTTTACAACATTTCCTAAGTGGCAGGTTGTTATTGGTTGTTATTGTTGGGGCAAAAAAGTAATCTTAGTGTTAGTTTCAAATTTGAACCAATAACAACTAACCACTTGTGATTTGTTGTAAAATTGTTGTAGACGTAGCATCTCTCTTATACTTTTTACAATAGTTGCATTTTACAACATTCAATGGAGGGGACATTTTGGGCTGAGTGGCAAAAGAATGGTGAAAAGGTGCTTACATTTGGCATTTAGCCATACCGTTGCTGATGCGGGGGGAATGTGCAGAATAGCTTTGAAAATGATTTGTATATAGTTAGTTAGGCAACACTTGAAACTATAAGGAGAAGTAGACATCTCGAATTTTAAAAAATCGAGATCCATTTACATAAATCTCGAGTTTTAGAAACTCGAGTTCCATGCAAAAAATTTTTTAGTTTTATCGCCCCTATAGTGGCGTTTTTAAGTCCTATAGTGACGTTTTAAATCCCTATAGCGGCGTTTTCCTGCAAAAATTTTTCATACGTATTCAATACCAGGTTCAGGAAGCCCTATAGTGGCGTTTTTATACCCTATACTGACGTTTTAAAGCCTTATAGCGGCGTTTTCCTGCTAAATTTTTTAATAACTCCATTTTTAAGCCCTATAGTGACGTTTTTAAGCCCTATAGCGGCGTTTTCCAAACTCGAGTTTTTAAAACTCGATTTTTACTTGGATTTTTTTTACAAATCAAGCCTTAAAAACTTGATTTTTATCTTGGAACTCGAGTTTTAGATACTCGAGATGCTAGTTTTCAATTTTCTTTTCCAACGTGACAACTAACTAAATATTTTAATATTTATTGTTATTTAAAAAAAAAAGTCTGCTGATGCGCTTTGGATTGAATGTTTATTGATACGCTTTAGATTGTCTACCAAATGTAAGCACCTTTTACCATTAGATTGACTATAGGGTTCACGGTTATTGTCTCTAATCTCAGTTTCATAGAGCCTCAAAGCTATACAAATATCAATTATACAGCTATACAAATATCAATTATGGCATATTTGATATAATGTCCAAAAAAAAAGAAAAAAGAAAGAAAGAAATTGATACGGTAACAGGAACAGAGGGCAGTATCAATTATACAGCTATACAAATATCAACTGTGGCAAATTTGATATAATGTCAAAAAAAAAAAAAAAAAAAAAAAATTGATACGGATAACAGAAATTGTAGATCTATGGGCAGAAAAAAAAATCCTGAGAAGAGAGAGCAGCGGGTGAGTAAAAGGAAATACCCATACAAATAGATGAGAAAAGAAGAGAGAGAGGGTACAATACCTGTGGAAATCGCAGACCTAAGGGAAGAAGGAAAAAAAAATTTCCTTGAGAAGAGGGAGCAGCAACTAATGGTGAAAGAAAGACAATACCCATATAAATAGATCTCTAGTAGCGGGAAAATAAAATTTTAGAGATGAGGGAGATGGAAAATTTAGGAAGGAGATGAAATTTTGAAGAAGATGCAGGTAGTGAGGGATTTTGGAAATTTTGTTAACAGAGCAAGGAGAAGGAATTTTGGAGAAAATACGGGCAGTGGGGGATTTTGGGATTTTTGTTAACAGAGCAAGGAGAACAAAATTTTTGGAGAAAACGTGGGTAGCGGGGGCATTTTGAAAATTTTGGGAATTTTGCTTAAGCATAGCGCATTACGTTTAGGAAAGGAATAGGAATTCAAGACTTTTAATAAGCATTGTCTATTCCTCATTCTAAGCAATAGAGATTCATATGGAATGATTATTATAAGTAATAAAAATATAACTAAACAATTGTAAAGTTAAATTATAAGAATAGCTATTATATTACCGTTGCTATTACAGTCTATCAAATGTATCCTAAATGTGACACCGTCGTGCGCTCCTCTGTTTTATTATTTTTTTCATGTTAGAAAAATGTTTTTAATGGAAATTAAATTGAATATATTTAAAACTTAAAAAATTCTATTAAAGGAAAGTAAAATTAAAAGACTGAAATGAATTTCAATCAAATTTAAAGGGCGCAATTTGTATTTTAGCTATATATATATGTATATATTCTCATTTGAACATATTATCTACTATTAAAAAAACTTGCCAATAATTGGTTGTTATGGCATCATAGAATGGGCCATCCAAGCAAAAAAGTTCTTGATGTTGCCTTATCTTCTTTGAACATTTTCTGTCCATCACACAATGATAATGGTCTCACTCATTGTAAGCATTGTTTGAGTGGAAAAATGCATCAGTTTTCATTTCCAGTATCTACCTTTCATGCTACAAAACCTCTTGAGTTAGTACACTCTGATGTTTGGGGTCCAGCACCCATTACTTCTGTGAATGACTTTCAATATTACCTTCTTTTTGTTGATGAGTACTCTAAATTTAGTTGGATTTATTTGCTTAAACATAAGTCTGATGTTCTTGCTATCTTCAAATGTTTTAAAGCCACTGTTGAGACTCAGCTTGACTCTAAAATCAAAATCCTAAGGACTGACAATGGTGGGGAATACACCTCTAATGCTTTCAAACAGTTTTGTTCCACACAAGGCCTAATTCATCAATTTTCTTGTCTCCTCACACCCTAACAAAATGGGGTGGCTGAGAGGAAGCATAGACACATTGTTGAATGTGCTCTTACCATGCTTTCCCATTCTCAATTGCCACCTTCCTACTGGTCCTATGCTGTCTCTACAGCTATCCATGTCATTAATAGACTTCCTACTCCACTCCTTAAGAATCTTACCCCTTGGGAACTACTGTTCAACTCCAAACCAGACATCACACACCTCAAATCCTTTGGTTGTGTGTGTTTTCCACTCCTAAAGCCTTACAATACACACAAGTTACAACCACACACCACACCTTGCATTTTCCTTGGTTATCCAGCTCATACAGAGGGCTATATCTGTCAAAACCCTCACACATCTCGGATTTACATATCCAGGCATGTCCATTTCAATGAATTTGAGTTTTTTAACCCTCAGTCTTTAACCACTGGTCTTACATCTTCCTCATCTGTTCAGTCCTACCCACAATGTCCTGTCTTTTTCCCTTTTGTCACTCAGCCTCATAATTCTGACTCTACTAACTCTATGCCTCCTTCTACACCTGATTCCACTTCACAATCATCTCTTCCAATTGCCCCTGATCTGTCCCAATCAAGTCCTATCTCATCTGCCTCATCTCCTCTCCTTATACCTCCATCCATTCCTGTCACTGGTTCACAGGTTCATGCTCCTATTCCCACAGCTGCTTCCTAGGTCCCTACTACGTCAATAATCACTCTATGATCACAAGGTCCAAGGCTGGTATCTACAAGCCTAAGGCACTTCTTGCTACATCTACTGCCCCTCAAGCTGCTACTAAAGGTTCTCAGCCTAAGTCCACTAAGTCAGGTTCATCTACCAAACCTGATTACACTACTACAGAACCTCCTACTTATAAAATTGCAGCTCAACATTCCCAATGGTGTTCTGCCATGGATGATGAGTTTCAGGCTCTTCAGAGGCAAGGTACTTGAATTTTGGTTCCACCCTCTCCTTCACAGAATTTGGTTGGTTGCAAATGGGTCTATAAGCTTAAACACAACAGTGATGGTTCAATAAGCAGATACAAAGCCAGATTGGTGGCCAAGGGGTTTCATCAGCAATTTGGGGTTGATTTTGAGGAGACTTTCAGTCCAGTCATTAAGCCTCCTACTATGAGAATAATTCTCTCTCTTGCTGTTCANGGGATCCAAAGAAACACAAATTCCCTTCATTTATTGGAATGCTAAGAAAATAAGAAACACATATCTATTTCTATCACCGGAAATCTCAGTAACCAAAGGACAATAACCCATCTAGCAAGTACTGGCCAACTGAGGTGAAAGCACACTTACTTTGTTCCACAACCATTTCGCTTTCCAGCTGAAGCATCAGAGTTTCATAGAGATTTTCTGCAAATCAACAATCATTTCAGCAACTGAAACCTCTGCATAATCGGGGGGAAGAAAGGACCTTATATTTGAAAAAAGGAAGAAGAAACCAGAATTAATTTGAATTATGATAACAACTTACGTTCCTCAGCATCGGCAAACTCAGGCAGAAATTTACCATCCTGAAATTTCTTCTGAAAATCAAAGTAAAACTCCCACCTCAAAATCAACCAGAAAACTAATTACATGAAAAAAGACTATCACACTCTTTAGAGAAATAGATAAAATCTAGGCTAAGCCAAAATATTTTTTGATAAGTACAATAAATTTACTAAAACGCAAGGAACTCAAGTTACAAGATAATCATTCCCCTCAAGAATAAACGAAATTAGAGCAACAAAGTCACAAATACAAAGATTGAGAATACGCAAAACTCATTACACAAGAAGCAAGGCATACCCTACAGCACAGAACACAGAAACAGCAGGACTAAGACCTGCAACACACCAACAGCAGGGCAAGTAGCTTGAAAAAACACAAGAAGAGCCACAAAGAGCAACACTCAAACAACTCAAAATACAAGCAGCAACTTATCAGGCTGCACCACACAGCCAAAATATATATATATATATATATATATAGACACCAACCTCAATTAAATCACAGCAGGTTACTCAGTAACAATCTTTCTTCAGAAGGGATTTGGCCTTGATGCAAAATTGCATTTCTCATTTTCCATATATCGTACACAACCAGTAACTACCATAGCATCTCCCATTGACCCACAAACATTTAACCAAATCTGTACAAAAAAGCACTTGCCAACTAGAGTACACATCTATCATCTCCCTTACCATCTCCCATTGACCCACAAACATTTAACCAAAAAGGACCATAATGTTGCAAAGGAGCAGTGAAGTAAAAGATGATCAACATGTTCATCACCATTTTTTTTTAACTTTACATACAACACCAATTAAATAGTCTAACATCATGTTTTACATTTATGAGATAGTCAAGCTCAAGTAATTAAATTTTTACTTCACAACTTTCTTCAAAATTTTTAAGCGAGAAAAGTTTTGGCTAGTACATCACTTTCAAATGAGTGAATCACTAACACAGTAAGACCGCTTTTCTTGTATACCAAACACAAGAAGTATATCAACAGTTGTGGAAATGTTCGTGTCACTAGATTTATTGTTGAAGTAAATGCAAAAACTATAAACATTATTCATGGTTTTTGTATATGGCTATATTCTATAGCATGTTCAGTTCAGACTTTAAGTTTTTACCTCAAGAAGAATCAGTAGCAGACATAATAAAAAACTATCAAGTAAAAGAACCCAACTTTCAAATACATCTAAACCAAGACTAAAATTACTATTTTTTTTTCCTATATAGCACTCTGGGGAAGTAAATTTAAAATAAAAAAATAAAAATAAAAAAATAAATAAAAGAAGAATGAACACGGGATTTTGTGTAAAAAGCACCTCTTTAAGGAGCACAGCTTCAGGGAAAAATTCAGTAGCTTCTTCTGGTTTGGGCACAAAGCTATGAGTGTCTGGCTTTTTGTTCTTGTGGTTCTTCTTTGCCCCCACTATCACTGAGTCTCTATGTCCAGCACAGAGCTTCTGGGTAGTGAATGGCCTTGAAAGAGAGATGGGAAAGTACCCATTTGCAAATTTCGTATATGGGT
>NW_027070414.1:129176-170765 GCF_002906115.3 Quercus suber
TAAGCAAAACAGGAAGGGAAAAACAAGAAAAATGTGACAAAGCTATACTCCAATCAAGAAGAGTACATAAGAAAAAGGACTTAATCTCTAGCAATGACCGTTTGCATCCATCAAAGCATCTAGAATTCCTTTCGCTCCAAATACACCACATCAAACAATGTGGCACAAATCTCCAAAAATCTATATTGCAATGTCGCCTGAATTTACCTTGCCAAGACTCAAACAATGATTTCCAAAGTGCTACAACACAATGATTTCCAAAGTGCTCCTTCCAACAAGCCAACAGTGCAGACAACATTATAAGCATTGCCCACATCACCCCAACCAAACAAAGCACAAGATGAGTGTAGCATAAAAAGACTCTAAAGTCTCATTTCTAGTCATGGGCATCCAGTGTGGATACCAATACACATTTGAAATATAATATGCCAACTTATTTTATTAACGCAGACTACATATATTAGCAAACATTATGAGCAAGACAGAAATGGTATAATTTTCAATTAAAGATGACACTCATTATCTTTTTAATCAGTAATCACAGAAACTATTTATTCTAAACACAATACAAACTACCATGGGATTAGAGTAACGTACTGCAAATGGCTCTGCTTCCTTCCATATTTCATGGAATTTTATATCCTGGGAAGGTTTGAGACCAAGACGACACAATCCAGACTGGCTGAACTTCTCAAAAAGTGCATATTTGTCAACAGATTTAGGCCCTTCACATCTTGTACTCTTACTGGAAGAATGTCCATGAAATAAGACATCTGTGTCCAATGCCAAGCCTGAGTTTTTATCTGCAGCATATTTCAAATTAGTGAACAGGTCCCCATCCTCACAGCAGTAAGCCTAGCTATAAACTTTCAAGCTGACACCCCAGAAAATGCAGCCAAACTGTTTCAATGTCCATTGCTTATACAACTCTTCTGCTAATATTAGTTGTGTTAGGTTAATCAATTGACCATCTTCTCTTCTTGTCTTATGATCTCATTATTTTTTATTATTTTCTTTGTTATTTCTCCCTTTGATGTTCAGGTAAGACTGAGTGTGAGGAAGACAGTGTGATCTATCTCAACTGGAATTTTGGTAGACCTTCAAAGTCTACATGGAACCATTATTTACCTGTTTCCAGTTCTTTAGGTTCTATGTTACGGCAACTTCCTTTCGTGTTTGAATGCAAGGATGGACATGCAATTTCTTTATGATTCAATGGATACTCCACTTTCCTATGCTGTCGGCGACGCAAAGTCTTTCCTTGACGACCAATAGAAGGATTTGTTATCATGACTTCTGGATAATATTTACAAAGAACCTTCAGGAGAAAAGAACAAGAAAATGTTATTTGCAACAGAGAGGATGCTAAAAACGCACCGGGGGGGGGGGGGTGGTGTGGGGGGAGTAAAAAAAGAGGCTAGCCTACAAATATACAATTCATAAGAAATTCTGTCTTCAGAAACTAGAAATATAACGGAACAGAGATTCACAAAATAAAGAAGCTGTGGAACCTTTTTTTATATTCTTTTTCAATGGATGCTTTTAGCACCATGTTGGAAATATCTTCATATAAAAGAGTTCCAAAAAGATAGAATGCATCCAGCACAAAAATGGTGTTCACATAAATGCCAAACACTATCATATGGCTCATCAAAAATCAAGACTGCTATAAGTTTCCTAGTGTAACACTGGTAGAGGTACAGACAGAAACATTAAGTTAAATGGAGTGTATTCCAAATAAACAACAAAAAAGACAAAGACTAGCAATTGAGACTAAAAGCGAGCATTGTTTAAATCAATTGAAACAAATCAAGTGTTTAAATTTTTTTTTTTTTTGGATACTTAATCATTAAAACTACTTTTTTTTTTCTCTAGATGAGATCATCCACTTGCAAGAATATTGAACACAATTACTTGCTTTACTGCAAGAAATTTCACGTTCAAATAACATGAGAAAGTTATCAGTATCCCTCCTACAAGAAGAGACATTTAGCAAGTGTAAGAGTGTGTGTCACGTGTGTGTGTGTGTGTGTGTTAATATATGTGTATGCATGGGCATGCCCACAAAGAATCAATGAATCAAAGTATCTGTTAAGCATTTGGAGTGTATAGGGTAAATTAATTTACCCTAGCACACATCCATATTATTTTTAGGAGAGTAATTACAATGATGTTACAATTTTTCCTCTCACTCATACATATAACATTATGCAAGAAGCAGAACTCATGATATAGGACCAAGTTAGAAAAGCTTTAAAATAGATTTCAACAAAGTGGCAATAGTGCATAGATATGAGTTGACTTCAAATATGTTTATTTTAGTAATGGAGAAGAAAAAATGTTGGAAGAGGTTCTTCTTGGATATGAGTTCAACTTCTAATGGTTAAAAATCTGTGGTTTGAACTTGAGAAGTCCAGCAATCAAACAACAATTTCCAATGTCCTCATTCTCATAAAATAAGCCTATATAACTTCCCAACAAGAGATGTCAAGTTATCAACTTTTGTGCATGAAAAGCTGCCTTTTCATTCAAATGAGAGACATATTTGAAGTTCAAAGATCTACTAAAAGTGAATTAGTTCTATTTACCAACAGTTTAATCCTTCTGCACAGTTTTTTATTAAATTTAAAAAAAAAAAAAAAAAAAAATTCCAACTCTAATATTAAGGATCAACTTTGAGACTTGAGTTAAGTTACACTCCTAGTTTTTCTTTTTTCCATTATTGATAATTACACACACACACACACAGCGGGGTGGGTCTTGAACCCACATCTAACCCTCCACATTGCTTTTATAAGGAGAGGGGAGAGGTGTGATTTGTAATAGAGCTCATTGGCAAGTTTCACTCCTAGACTAACCATTGATTGCTCATTTATGTTCCTTAGCATTGCTCAATTACATGAAATAATGTTTTATGTGTATGATACTCACTGCTCATCAATGGTCCCAAAAATACAGATAAATCAAGCAAATTAGATTAAAAGTCTCTCTCATAACATTGACTTTCCCTGGCAGACTGAAGTCAACACCAACTAAGTCCAATAATAATAACTAAACAAAACCTAGGGCCTGAGCCATTCTAATTAGTGTTGGTATATGAATCTTTCATTTCTGTTTTACATGCAATATTGTAAAACAAGGAAACCAAGGACCTCACTCACACCTAAGCTCTGATACTATGCGAACAAACCATCAGGGCATCAGTCCACAAACTTTTTCATTTTGATTGGTAAAGTTACACATACACCCAATGGGTCTTCAACCCATGATCTCACCCTCCACCAAGAACATATACAGGGAGGAAATGCTAGTTGAGCTGGAGCTCATTAGCGCATCAGTCCTCAAACTCTAACCTGTTAAGAAGTGGACCATGAAATGTATAGCAAGCTCATAAACATACCAAGTCCAACAATTCATAAAGACTCCACAAAAGAATTTGCACTAAGAGGTTCCTTTACTTAAGATACAACATATAGATAAGGCCCTGAACACAACATACACCATAGAAAGACAATACCAAACAAAAAAACATGATACAATGGTAAGATATCATCTAAAATGTCACAGGGAAGGCCTTGGCTGTCTTACCAGTTATATTTTACTAAACTTTTGTCCAAAATGTTTCTAATCTTTTAACAAAAACCATAATGATAAATATTCTAAATGCCATTTTAATATACCAATATTAGATTAAGGTTTTAAGAAGTTAGACTAATGATAAAATTAGTAATCACCACATAAAAAGAGGCATAAAATTGCAAGAAATACAAAAGCCAAAATGCACAAAAATCTCATGTCTGATTAGAATACACCATGTGTAGATAAACCATGACCAAATATCTTGGTTGTAATCAATTTTGAAGATCTTGCTCAGGTTGTTGGATGCAAGGAGCACCAAAATCATTTAAGATTTATTTTTGAATTTGAAATTATTTTTGCTTTTGAATTTGGTTTTTAATGTTGAGGGTTTTATGGGATTTAATTAGATATTTTCACTATTAGTGTAATCCCTAAAACCTTATTATACTAGTGCTCTTTGATTGGTGGTGATGCCTAGGGTTTCATGGCAGATTCTAGGGGGTGAAGCCTAGGGTTTATTTTGTTTATCTTTTTGTTCCAATTTCATCTTATTCTCCTACACTATACTGCATCATTGTTCCATTCAATTATTCTTGGTACGTTTTCACAAGAAATATTTCAAACAACTTATCCAGTAAACTGGAAAGAAACAAAAAAAATATTCTGGATTTGATGAGAGACATCATTATACATTACAAGCACATAAAAATGCTGCAAGCACAAGCAGAATTTAAAATACATCCTACATGTTCTCGAAAACACAAAGATCCTGACACAATCAGATGAAAAAACATGTCAAAATCCACTAAGATTTTCACGTGTAAACACACAGATAGAGAAGGATGCCAGGCAGTAAAGCAATTGTACAGGCTAACAATAACAATAATAATCTGACAACAAAACAAAATTGTAAATATTGAATACCATCTGGAAAGCAGCACGAAAAGAATGCAACTCAAAATTGTTAAGGCCGGCATCTTTTTCCATACCTCTCCATCTCTCTGCACTCTAATAAGGTAAAGCAAGGTCATGATTTTATCTTTACAAGGCCAAAATAAAATATTTACAGGAGCATCAATAATTGTTATTTTACAGTGAAAAGAAAAAGATATGAGTTCTGCCAATACAAACCTTAACAGACAGAAAAAAATACTACCGGGTCTATGACATAATAAATTTAAGTACACCCTGTAGGGGCAAACATACTGCAAGAAAATTGGAAGTGTTTAGGAGAATATCATGAGGAAGGCATCGTATCATTTTAAACTAATTCAAGGGCTAACATAAAGGAAGAGGCACTATGTAATTCTCAAACCACATTCCTTGAAAAGCACACTAATGCAAACAAGGGCTGCAGGTTAAATATAATTCAAGGGCTAATAAGGCAATTCACAAAATTCTCAGCCAGTATTGTTTTTAAACAGACTCGAGGGCTAACATAGAGGAAGATGACTCCATATCTATCGTATTTATTCAAACCTCAAAGGGGCATGTGACTTTTAAATATGTTTAGGGGGTGTCATTTAGATAAACCTCAATGGAGGTGGGTGTAATTTACCCTCTGTTTTTCTTCAGAAAGTTGCTGGTTCAGTAGTTAGGACTAACACAGAGGAAGATGACTCCATATCTATCGTATTTATTCAAACCTCAAAGGGGCATGTGACTTTTACATATGTTTAGGGGGAGTGTCATTTAGATAAACCTCAATGGAGGTGGGTGTAATTTACCCTCTTTTTTTCTTCAGAAAGTTGCTGGTGCTGGTTCAGTAGTTATAAAGTTTAACAAAACTAGGGGTAGTTTAGTCATTTTTCTATTTGATTTAGAAATTCTTGAGTACTCCTCTTTGTTATTAGGAATACTAATCTTTCTAGGAAAAGGTTATTTTGGAGTCCTAGTCCTAGGATTAGTATTGGCAATAGCCTATAAAAGAGTCTTCATGTATTCAATTTAACTAAACTAGAGGTAGTTTTGAACTTTCTAGATTTTCTGGAATGGGCTGTAATTGGCCACCCATGATTCTTATTTTATATTCTGAGTCATTTTTCTATTTGATTTAGAAGTTCTTAAGTACTTTCTTTGTTATTAGGAATATTATTCTTTCTAGGAAAAGGTTATGAGGAGTCCTAGTCCTAGGATTAGTAATCGCAATAGCCTATTCAAGAGTCTTTATGTATTCAATAAAGGAGAGATAATGAGATAGTTTTAATAAAATTCCAACATCTTATTTTAAGCTTTGAGGTGTGATTGCCTCCTCCTACATTAGTGTTATCGCTTAGAAAAACCTAGGTGTGATTGCCTAATGTTTATCTTTCATTATATCTCATTCTATTCACTGTTTTAACACCAAATCACCATCAAACATATTCAAGATCCAAACTTTTATGTTCTAAACCTACCAAAACCTTTACACATCAAACCTTATTCAAGTACCCCTTGAAATTTCATCAAGAAATCTAATTTAGTTCTTAATTCCTGAAAATCCTACATCAAAATAGATATCAAGCCCATTAAGGCATCTATCCTGATTCACTACCACCATAGCTTACATGTTGCATAAGCCAAACAACCAGATATTTGACGTCACTGAGCTTCCCCAGCATAGATTTAAGATGGTATTTTTCCTATTAGTCTTCAGTTGGATGTCCGTGCCAAGCAGCTATTATTTTTTCAATTTAACAAATTATTTAGATTTTAGAAGCTAGCTAATACTTTCAATTTAACATCCGCACATAGATTTTGCTCCTTTGCACTTAAAACACACACACACACATACATATATCAAACACAACTCATAGTAAAGCCTTCCTATATGCCACCCATAACTTTGCAAACTTGATCTAAGCCACAATATCATAAATATAGCTGATTATAGATAAACTTGTACCTCTTGTAATCTAATTAGGACTGGATCAACAACCCAAATCATGACAAGAGGAGCTCAAACTTCTGGTACTAGGCTTGGGTCAACTCATTAAGATCCATCTCATTTATGTCATCTCTTCACAGGAGCATCCCACATTCACAATAATTAATATATGTGAAATGACGAGATTTGAGCCTAGCAAACTGACATAGAGCATTTGGAGGTTTAACAGGTTCACATAATCCCTTTGGAAGTTTAACACGTTCACACAAATGATTATGATGTCAGAAATACTGGTCTGTAATCCAACATGTATTATTTTTCAGATTTTCTTAGAAGTCTGGTTTTAGAAATCTAAAAAAGCAGCAGTCATCAATTGGTGATGAAATTCAGGTACAATGGATAATATTTTTTGTTTTGATTAGTAATGAAAATTTTTATTAAAATATCAAAAAAAGAGTCACCCATGTATACAAGAAGTATACACTAGGGACAAGAACGATAAAAAAAAAAAACAAATTACAAGCATCCATCAAAGAAAAACCGAAATAAAATAGAATGGCTGCCTACTACAGACAACCAATCTGATAAAGTTTTGAAGAAGAGAAGTTTAAAGTCAGGAATTGTCCTTTTAGAATCCTCAAAGCTCCAGTTATTTTTTCCCCACCACATCAAGCAATGAGGAACAGCTCCAATGTCGCCCAAAGGTACAACGGATAATATGAAAACATGTACCAAGCCACAATAACAAACTAACTCTACATCATCTTATGGCCTCACTCTAGAATGCTGAAAACATGTGACTGGACAGGTCTAATCAAGTTACAATGTCCCAGGGACAACCTGAGTTCATACTGCTTTTTGCTTATTTTCTTCCCATGTAAAAGCCCTCAATAAAATTGTTATATTTCTGCTTCATTTTATTTTATTCTTCCTCAATTTGGTGAGAGGCTTTGTTACTGTTGTTGTGATTTAAGGCAGTTTATCTTCTCTTTTTCTTTTTTTACTATAAAAAACAAACCCACATGTACAACAATGCATATGATATTGCTCTAGTCAATGAAAGAAAATAAAAGCAAGATATGCATATACCTGGCAAGCAAGATCACGTGAATTTTTTCCAAGTGAAAAGCCTGCAGACTTAACACCAGCACTCATTGGAAATCCACATTGAGTTTCAGTTTTGTCGATACCCTCTTCCGACAATAAGTTGTAACAACAGCCAATGCTAACAATAGCTTTAACTTCTTTGCAGTCCAAAAAGGTCCTGATCCAAAAAAGAATAGCATTCCTTCTTTCTTAGACACTAAGAAGTAACAAGATACACTCAAATATGACCATGAAAATAGGGGATCAAGGGAAAATGTTTATACAACATAGAGCTCTGTGAATGAAGTAGAGAAGTAGGTCTGAGGTATAATGTGGTTGTAAAAGGAAATTTTGTTGGGCTGCTCCAAGGGTAGCTATGATTTATGGCACAAAATGTTGTAATTACAAATCAACATGTCCATAAAATGAGAACAATTGAGATGAAGATGATAAGGTGAATGAAAGATATAGAATAAGGAATCAAGACACCCCTTATGATGTTTTATTCAGGTGCAACAAAGATCTATAGGAGAACCAGTGCAAAAGAATTAATTGCAACAAGTTAAAGGAACCAAAATAGTTGAGGGGAGGCCAAGAATAACACAGTAGTAAGGAAAGACATGATCATCAAAGATGAAACAAAATATTATTAGATTCGCTGAAAGACTACAAAGGATTTATTTATCCATACAGTAGATATTAATGCTTATTTGAATTTTTGCATGCAACACAGAAAGATTGCAAATGATTGTTTACATCAAGAGGAAATTGTTAAGCGCTAGGTAATGGGGAAAAGCATAACAAGAATGCAATGGTTACATTTAGAGGAGATTCTTGACAATTAATTGCTGGGGTGCAATAAAATGCAATGCTAATTAAAAATAATGCAACAGAAAAATGAACAGGATGGTGACTTGATCTGGGTTCTCAGAATCATACAAATATGGTCAGTTATTTGTCCTCTCCATGGATAGATTTTACCACAGGACCCATACTTTTAAGTCAAACAGTAACACTGGCAGGGGCATCAACTTATGAAGTGACCTTGAGTCAAATCAAAATAAAATACTAGGTCGTGATATTGTCCCCATTAATTTTGAAATATGAAAGTTCCTTGTGACCCCACCCCCCTCTCTCCTCCCAAGACCCTTTATCTAATCAAAACTGTAAGTCTGGACAAGCATGGAAAATTATCAAAGCAGTTCTCCCATAATTTCCTCTCCAAAATCTGGTTTTCAACACTAAAGTGCTCGCAAAAGAGTGCCAATGAGCTCTAGCTCAACTAGCACCTCCTCCCCTTATAAGTTCTAGGGGGAGGGTTGGGTCATGGGTTCAAGATGCGTGTGTAACTTACCAATAAATAAAAAATGTGCTCCCAAAGAGTTTGCTTTGAATATAGCATACCAGCATTCCCCTTAATTGCAAACTAAGATTTAGAGTCATAGCGCATTTAACAGTCATTAAATCTTATATTTGAATCCCCAAATTCATTTAGGGCAGCTCTGTTCACCTCTAGGAATATGGTGCAAATCAGATATGCATTGAACTTAGAATGTGAAAGGATAGGTTTTAAAACATGTTTTGGCACTCACTTTAGCATTGTCACTGAAAGATCTCCACAAGCATGAAGTCCAGCAAGGACCAAAGAAGTATCATTGTTTGCATTGCATGAAGATTTTAATTTTTCTCCTTCAAGTTTTGCATTATCTTCTTCAAACGGTCTAAGTTGCTCAGCATCATCTTTATGGAGAGACATGCCAGTCAAGGCTTTCAACATGCCAATAGACATTACCCGGCATGTGATTGTCTTAGGCACATTCAAACTCCAGTTTCCAGTTCTGACAACCCATTAAAAAAAATGCTGGTCATCAAGAAGTACAAGGCATGCAAATAACATTGCAATTATGATATCTATGGCATGACCTAGGTTATCTTCAAGTAAGAACTATCTAGATCTCAATAGACTATTTGACAACATAAGCTAGGTAGCGGCACCAAGGTAGCCATCATAATCACTTCCACAAATGATAGACAATTCCTAGAGTATAAACTACTTATATGGTCAATGAGATAGTAAGAACACTTGAATTTGTCTGGGCTACAGAAAATATATACACGATTGCTTGATTTTTAACAAGATCTGATGATGCACAAATCATATCATACTGTAAATGATAGAAACTCTTCCTTATTTTGTGTTGAAAAAAAGCCACAATTATATTTAGAGTTATACATTTTAAGTATTAGTCATTAAACCGAATTTCCAGTTCATCGAGGTACAAATTTCCAGCAGTGCATGTTAACTGAAGTTTCAAATTCCTAGCATGTAACATGCACACCCATTTACCACCTGGAACGAGCCATAGACTTCCCAATGTCAAGGGGGGGAAGCAAATAAGAAAACAGAAGTGTATAACAAATAGCATAAACAAAAATAAAAAAAATAAAGGGAATTAAAAGAAGAAAAAGTTGATTCCCGTACTCAGATTTACGCATCTGAGCTGCATAATGCTTCTTAATTCGTTCTGCACGTGCATCTGTGATGCTTCCATGATGAGAACATGCATCAATTGCAACTACAGAGTGTTGGTACTGAAAGGAAAGAACTTGTGCAAGATAACCCTAAAAGAACAATATAATCAGAGATGCCGAAACACAGGAAGTAATGAAAAAAAAAATTCAAGTTTTAATCAAATGCAACATTTTTTTTTTTTTTGATAAGTAAAAAGATGTATATTCAAAGAGCTACCTCATGAAAAACAAAAGATAGAACAAGGAGTACAGAGAAGGAAACAAACAACAAGAAAAAACAACAAAACAAACATAAGCCAACATAAGAACTAAGTACAGAGCAGAGAATTAAGGAACAAAAGGAGAGAGTCACTAGAGGTGATTCCCCAAGCCCCAGTCCAATCAAAAAGAGAACCACTAAAGAAAGCGAGCAACTGATTATCGGATTTGTCCGTATCCTCAAAGGTTCGCCAATTTCGCTCCCTCCAGATACACCACATAAGGCACAAAGGAGCTAAATTCCAAATGCTAGAAAAATGCTTTCCAAACCAATTCCACCAACCAAAAAGCGTATCTGCAACCGATCTTGGCAGAACCCAAGAGATCCCAAAAGTTCTAAAAACCAAGCTCCACAGCAGATAAGCTTTTTCACAATGAAGAAGCAGATGATTCACCGTCTCCCCATTACTACGACACATAATGCACTGGTCAACAAAAACCACTCCTTTACGCCTCAAAATGTCTTTTGTAAGAATCTTCTCCCAAGTTGCAGTCCAAACAAAGAAAGAGACGCGCGGAGGAGCCTTAACCTTTTAAATACCTTACCAAGGAAAGATAATAGGCAAAGGACAACGAAGCTTGTTGTAGAAAGAGCGGATGTCAAAATCCCCCTTCTTTGTCAACATCCACCTCATACGGTCTCCAAGCTCAGAACGAGGCAAATTAGAACCCAAGGTACGAAGGAATTCATCCACCTCACCCATCTCCCAATCATTTGGATCCCTTAACAAGCGAACATTCCAGCTTCTCTGAGCCTCCATCCCTAACCTTTCGAGAGACAAGGCCACCAATGCCTCTCTATTAGAAGCAATCCCATACACTAATGGGAAGGATCGATGGAGTGGTAAGTCCCCACACCACCTATCTATCCAAAACTTCACTCTATCCCCCACCCCTACTTCAAACTGAATGCATTTACTAAACACCTTCCAACCTTTTCGAATACTTCTCCATAAACCGCACCCATAGGCACCCCTACCCAGCTTAGAAGACCAACCCCCCCACTCTTCCCCAAACTTCGAAACTACAACCCTCCTCCAAAGACGAGTCTCCTCAACCCCAAACCGCCATAACCATTTTCCTAGTAAGGCTTTGTTGAAAGTGGTTATTTTCCTTACACCCAGACCACCGTTTGCCTTAGGAGAACACACCTTATCCCACCCCACCAAGTGAGCCTTCGAATCCCCCCATAAGAAGTCCCTTTGCATCTTCTCAATCTTATTCGCCACATGTGAAGGAATGGTAAAAAGAGACAAATAATAAGTAGGAAGGCTAGATAGCGTACTCTTAAGTAACGTCAGTCTTCCACCTTTCGACAAATACAGCTTCTTCCACCCAGCCAGCTTCCGCTTAATTTTCTCCAAAATAGGATTCCAAATAGAGGGAGACTTATGAGGAGCCCCTAACGGCATACCTAGATAGGTCATAGGCAAAGTCCCAATCCTACAACCCAGAATCTTTGCCAAGGCATGCACATTATTAACCTCTCCTATTGGAACCATCTCGCTTTTCAGGACATTAACCTTCGAACCTATCACAGCCTGAAAACAGAGGAGAAGCATCCGAATGTGAAGGATCTGCTCCTCTTCCGCATCACAAAAAAGAATAGTGTCATCCACAAACAGAAGATGAGAGACACATTCCCCTTCACCCCGTCTACCATCTGCCTTAAAACCCCTGATCAAACCAGCACCTTCAACTCTTTTCAGCGTTCTGCTTAAAACCTCCATAATAACCAGAAACAACATAGAAGATAGCGGGTCCCCTTGTCTCAAACCCCTCGTGCTCCTAAAGAAGTCAACTGGAGTCCCATTAACCAAAATAAAGAAATGAACAGTTGAAATACAAGTCCAGATCCATCTACACCACTTCTCCCCAAAGCCCATTCTCTTCAAGAGATCTAGTAAAGCCTCCCAATTCACGTGATCATAAGCTTTCTCGATATCAAGCTTACAAATAACCCCCGGAGTCTTACTCTTAACTCAGCTATCAACACACTCATTAGCAATGAGAACTGAGTCAAGAATTTGTCTACCTCCCACAAAACTATTCTGGGACTCAGAAATCAGTTGGTCTAAAACCGTCTTCAAGCGATTTGCCAAAACCTTAAACAAGATCTTGTACAAGCTCCCCACCAAGCTAATAGGCCTGAAATCTCGAATATTGGAAGCATCATTCTTCTTAGGAATTAAGGCTATGAAAGTAGCGTTCAGAGATTTCTCAAACTTATTGTGGAGATAGAACTCCTCAAAAACTGCTAGAACATCTCTTTCCACCACTCTCCAGCAATGGTGAAAGAAGGCCATAGAAAAACTATCTGGACCTGGGGCTTTATCCCCAGCCAACTCATTAACAGCTAGAAGAATCTCCTCCTTCTCAAACCTCCTTTCAAGCCAGCACCTCTCCAACCCATCTATCTGATCAAACTCCAAACCTTCTGCAAAAGGCCTCCACTCCTCTGTCTCCTGATACAAATTTTTATAAAATTGAACCACTTGAGCAGCCACCTCAGACAACTCCTCATAAACCACCCCATCCACCTCCAAAATTCTTAGATGGTTAAACCTTCTACGGGAATTAGCCATCTTATGGAAGAATTTAGTATTATTATCTCCTTTAATCCATAACATTCTTGATTTCTGTCTCCATGAGATTTCTTCCAAAGAGAGAAGACTCTCTACTTCGGATCTCACCACAATTCTCTCGCATGACTCTGCATCAGAGAGGCCAAACTCCCCTTCCTTGGCATCAAGCAATTTCAAAGCCTCTAATAATTGAGACTTTTTGCGTCCGACATGAACAAACTCCGACCGGTTCCATTGAATGATATCTTCTTTCAAGGCCTTCGATTTTTTGGCAAACACAAAGCTATGAGTACCAGAGAAAGAATGCCGATTCCACCAAGAGTGAACTCTATCAATGAACCCGTCCGTCTTTAACCACATATTCTCAAACCTAAACGGACTTTTCCCCCTCGCCATTCCCCCTACCTCCACCAGAATTGGAAAATAATCTGAAACAGGACGAGGTAAAATTCGCTGGATCACATCCGGGTATTGCTCTTCCCAATCGTGAGACACCAACACTCTGTCTATCCTAGACATCGAAGGCTGATCGGAGCCGCTAGACCAGGTAAAACTCCCTCCCTCCAAAGGCAAATCAATCAAATTAAGATCCTCAATGAACTCCAAAAAAAGTTCCATAGCCGGAGTAAGACGAGAGTTACCCGACCGTTCACTTGGGAAACGAACAATATTAAAATCCCCAATGCAACACCAAGGAACGTTCCAATATTGCTAAATACCAACCAACTCGTCCCACATAAGTCCCCTCGCATTATTATCAATTGGGCCATAAACCCCAGAACATGCCCAGGTAAAGCCATCCCCCACCCCTTTCCACAGAACAGACACAGAAAAGGAACCCAGTAGAAAGTCCAACCTCTCCAATACCCTCCTATCCCACATCAACAAAACCCCACCTGCCGTCTAGACAGCATCTAAAGCCACCCAATCCACAAAGGGACAGCTCCACAGGCTGCCAACCATTTGTTTGTCCAAGCCAGATAGCTTAGTCTCTTGAAGGCAAATTACATCACACTTCCACTCACGCTATAAATTTTTCACAACTGACCGTTTCCGACAATCATTCAAACCCCTAACATTCCAAGAAAGAATTTTTAAATTCATAAAGACATGAAAATCCCAACTGATGAAATAGCTCAGCAACCTACACTCTACTTGCCATCATAGTTAACCGAAGATTGCAAGTTCCTCAGCTCTCTCTTCCCTCTATTCTTTTTAATGAGAGCTTTTCTAGGAATTGCAAGTTTCCTGTTCAACACTTTGACATCCTCCGTCTCCTTCTCAATCTTTTGTAACAGAGCAATACATAACTTCTCATGTCGACTCAGAGGAAGCCCCACCAGCTTATTAAAACCAGGAAGTCTGTTCTTCACCCAACTAGATATATCTAATGTATCCACACACTCCAATGCCTCATAATCACAGTCCAACTCAACTGCCAAAGGCAGCCCAAAGGGAGTGATAGACCTCAGAGGGATTGATAAGCTATCCTCTCCTCCCGAACCCATATCTGAATTATTCAACTCTTCCACCACCAAAGCACTCTCCCCAGGGGCATCACCCACTGCCTTCGTGGGTATCACACCCAAACCCAAATCTGAATTGTTCAACTCTTCCACCACCGAAACTCCCTCCCCACTGACCTCACCCACTGCCTTCGTGTGAAACACACCCGAACCCATTTCTGAGTTTTCCAACTCTTCCACCACCAAAACTCCCTCCCCAAGGGCATCACCCACAGCCTTCATAGGTGTGTCCACAAACCCAGCCCTCGAAAAGCACAAAAAGAAGCCAGAGAGGAAGAGAAAAGAAGAGAGAAGATCCACCGGTGACCGCGAAATCGTCAGCTCAGACTTACCCGGTGAAAAAAAGGGCTCATCGAAGCTGCTTCCGGCAAAAGATGGGCCGCCGGCCACCGTCGGAGGCTGAGAACCCCGGCCCAACACCACCGGCTCAAGATCGGAGCACTAGGAACAAGCCATGGAGCTCGCCTCCTTCATCGGGCTCTGGGTTGGTCTCTCTTCTCCAGACCAAGAGCTCTCACCCTCTTCAAAATGACTTGGGCCAGAGCAATTATAATAACCCACACCTGGGTCGGTCAGCAATGGGCTTGTGGCAAGGCCCAAGACTTGTTCAGCCTGTTTGGTTTCCCTTGCAACCCATTTAAAGGCCTTAGTACCTCTTATATTGCAGTCCAAAGCCACTGCACGTGATTCCCCTCTAAAATTCATTTCTCCCACTTTGTTTCTGTCCCAGGAAACCCGCCTCCTCCCTATCACATCAACCTCCACAATAAGACCTCTTCCTGACCAGCCATATCTCCTAGCATCACTCTTCTTCATCTTTTCATAACCTTTTGAATTTAAACTGGAGCTTGGGAAACGTAACCTCTTGTCTGCCAGATATTGCTCACCAACCTCTGCCTCCACATTAATGCTCTGCTTCCTCCTGTCCCCTCTCACCACCTCCATCTTTTCAGCCTTACCCACCGGAAAAACCCCCACTTTGGCACCTTGAAGTCTCAGATTCACCCCGTTCTTTTCATCCAGCTGCTTAAGGTGCTTGCTATTCTCTGTTCTTCCATGGAAGCCTTGCACAACTTCAGCAAAAGTTCTAGAGTTTTGGGCTTCCAAGTTGTACCTCTGCACCTGAGGAAAAAAACTTGGAGGACCAAAACTAGCCAACGCATAATGGGAGGGATTCAACAGCTTTCTTAGTTCAAGGCCAAAGGCCCTCCAACCAAACTTCTCTTTGCCTTTAGGGATAATAACTAACCTCCTACATCCACCCACTTTGAGTTCAGTCAGTAGCAAGAACTGACCAAAAGAGTTGATGCTCCTTTGGAGAGTAAAAGCAGTGTCCTCATCTCTAAAAATAAAAAACTGCTTGGAACTCTCCCCAACAACAAAGTCCTCAATGTTATTCATTAGCCATATTGCTGCATTCTTACCCATGAAAACTGATCTCATAAAGAATCTGCCCCTCTCAAAGATCCTTAGCAAGAAGTAACGGCCCCTTTCCTCTAAAACTAATTTAAAGGATTTGGACTCAATGAAGAAGCTACGAACTCCCCCCATAATAACAAAAAGAAAGACAGAATTCTTGTTTTACTTAGCTTCTTTTCTTTTACATGCTATCATGTTTGGTTACATTATGACAATGACTTCTGTTGTAAACAGTGGTCATGAATACACTTTGGAAAGAAGGTAAAACAGATGAAGCTCTTTTACAACAGTCAACAGATAGAGAGTGACCTAGACCATACCACATGAAACTTCCTGAAGGAACATTCTACAGCCTTAAGTGTTCACTCAAGCTAACTACTAGAGAGTTAGAAGCAGCAACTATCAATTTTGCAATATCCCCAAATGCAACATAAATATGATCAATTTTGATCTTTTTAGTATAAGAAGGTACTTCCACAACAATAGAATGATGCCTTTTTTAAAATTAGCAACTTTGATATTAAGAAAGTAACTCAACAACCCCAGGTTCTCAATGCTGAAAGTAATGTGATCGTTGATTGGTATTATATGTGCAAGAATAGTGTGGAGTCAATTGATCATCTTTTAATTCAATGTTCAGTGGCATATGGGACATATGTTCATTTGTGTTTGCCTTATTTGGGGTATCTTGGGTTATGCTGAAGTCTATGCAGCAGATGGTGAATTGTTGGGAAGGAAAATTTCACCGTCCTTTTGATAAATAACATAAGAATATTATTAATAATAAAAAGAATGCCAAGCCGAGTACATTGGGGATGTACTATGGGGGCACAAATCAAGAAACAAAAGAACAAAGGTAAAAAAAAAAATAGAAAAAGAAGTACAAGAAAAATGAGAAAAAACCACACTCCATTCAAAGAGAGTGTGTAAGAAAAAAGACTTAAATCTCCAGCAAAGTACGTTCGCAACCCTCAAAGCTTCTAGCATTCCTTTCACGCCAAATTCACCAAATCAAACAGTGAAGCACTAATTTCCAAACATCAATGTGACGATGTCGCACAAACTTTCCTTACCTAGCTTCAAACAACTCAAAAACAGTATGAGGCATAACCCATTGAATACCAAACAAACAGAAAACCAAAGACCACAACTCCCAAGCTATGGAGCAATGAAGTAGAAGATGATCCACCGATTCCTCACACCTCTTACACATATAGCACCAGTCAAGCACTATCACTCGTCTTTTACGAAGGTTGTCTGTTGTTAAGATCTTAACTAAGGAAGCCTACCAAAAAAAGAAAGCTACCCTTAGAGGAAACTTCAATTGCCATATCATTTTCCATAGAAAGGAAACAAGATTAGGAGAGTAGAAGGAGCTATAATAACCTCTAAACTCAAAACCTCTATTTCTTACAGGCTTCCAACAAACCTTATTTGGGCCAAACCCCCGCGTTGACGAAGAATAGACCAATTTCATAAGCCGGTCAAAGGCTTCTTCTTCCCAATCTTGAGGTGGACGACAAAATTGCACATTCCAGTGAAATCTCCCAGCAGACCAACCCATAACTTCAACCACCGAAGAATCTTTTGACCTACAAAGACAGTAAAGCTCCGGAAAGGCCTCTTGGAGAGTACAATCCCCACACCACACATGCTTCCAAAATTTCATTCTAGTACCATCCCCCACATCATAAACAAGGAGTTTAGAGAAGTTTAACCAGCCACTTCTAATATATCTCCACAAGCTAACCCCATAAGGACTTGTCACCTTCTTCGTACACCAACCACCCCAAATGTTCCCATATTTTGCCTCTATAACCCTCCTCCATAAAGCATCAGTCTTCGAGCCATACCTCCACAACCATTTACCTAGTAAGGCAGAATCAAAATTACCCAACAGCCTTATACCCAACCCCCCAACCTGTAAAGGCCTACAAACCTTGGCCCAATTAACCAAATGTATTTTAGGTTCACTACCAATCGCATTCCACAAAAAATCTCTCTGTAATTTCTCCATACGCTTAGCCACCTTACCCGATAAAGGAAGAAGGGAAAGGAAATATGTAGGTAAAGACAATAGAGAGCTTTTAATGAGTGTCACCTTACCTCCTTTAGATAAATACATTCTCTTCCAACCTGCCAATCTCATCTCCATTCTCTCTAGGATAGGATTCCAAACAGATAAATCCTTAAATTTTGCACCTAATGGAAGGCCCAAATATTTCAAGGGCAGAGAAGACTACCCACACCCCAACAAACCCACCAAAGCCTCCAAATTGGGTACCCCACCAACAGCTACCAACTCAAATTTCCCCAAATTAATACGAAGCCCTGACACCTCCTCAAATCTAGCAAGAATCGCCCCCAAATTAGCAATCTGAGAAGGTTCAACATCACAAAAAATTAAAGTGTCATCTGCAAATAATAGGTGAGACACCATCACTGATAGACTAGCCGTACTACCCACAAAAAAGCCTGAGAATTGCCCAGCGGAGGCAGCCAGCTCAACATACGACTCAATGCCTCCATCACAATATCAAACAACAATGGAGATAAAGGATCCCCTTACCGAAGCCCCCTAGTACTTCCAAAGAAATCAGTTGGGCTACCATTTATCAAAATGGAAAACTTTATAGTTGAAATGCAATACCTTATCCATTTTCTTCATTTCTCTTAGAAACCACAATGCTGCAGCATATACATAAAAAAATCCCAACTCACATGATCATATGCCTTCTCCACATCTAATTTACACAGTACACCCGAAACTCCTGATTTCAATTTACTATCAACACATTCAGAAGCAATCAAAATGGAATCCAAAATCTATCTGCCCTTCACAAAAGCATTTTGTGAATCCGAAATAAGCCCATGCACCACCCTACGAAGCCAATTAGCCAACACCTTAGAAATAATTTTATAGATCCCACCAACTAAGCTGATAGGCCGAAAATCCTTGACCTCCACAGCATCCACTTTCTTAGGAATAAGGACAAGAAACGAAGCATTAAGACTCTTCTCAAACACCAACTGAGTATGAAAATTATGGAATACAGCCATAATTTCTGTTTTCAAAACACCCCAACAAGACTGGAAAAATACCATGGAAAAGCCATCCGAGCCAGGTGCCTTATCACCATTACAATCATGGATCACCTCACACACCTCTTCTTCCTCAAAAGGCCTATTTAGCCAACTTGCATCTTCCACCGAGATGCTAGAAAAATCCACATCATCTAAGATAGACCTGTGAGCCACCTCCTCAAAATAAAGCTGCCTATAAAACTGAGAGATACAGTCTGCTATAGCAGCCAAGTCCGAAGACAACACCCCATCCACCATAAGCCTATTAATAGAATTAACCCTCCTGTGAGAGTTAGCTATACGGTGGAAAATTTTAGTATTCCTACCCCCTTCCCTAACACAGAGAACTCTAGATTTCTACCTCCAACATATTTCTTCCAACAGAGTAGCTTTTTCTAACTCATCACGAATTCTTCCCATTTCCACCATTTCCTCCTCTAATAATCCCCAACTCTCCTCCATATTCTCTAGAACACTAAGGTCCTTCCACAATTTTTTAATCTGAACTTCAACATGACAGGCAGTTGTCCATACTTTTCACATGTTTTACTTGTTAATACTTTCTTATATAAAGTAACAATTCATTGAAAAGTGCAAAAAGGCATGAAACCCCAGTTCATGGGACATATATAAGAGAGACATCAAAATAAATACTTGCTTATGATGTTCACAATATCTACAAATTCAATCAAAGATATAACATGAAAGCCACTCATTGCTGCCATCATCAAACAAAGATGTTAAGAACAAAAGTTCAATATCATCCCTAAAGATTCGCGATCCTTAAAAGTACATGCATTCCTCTCCCTCCATACACACCACAATAGCAGTGTCAATTAGTCATCTATTTCTTCATGAAATGATTATAACCATCATTGTCTTTTCTTTTTGATTTTTTCGTTTTATCTACAGAGGTAAAACCACTATCATCAATGCAATTGCCATAATATTTGCCTACTCCCAAGGTCTCAATTAGTCAGACGGACATACAGTCATTGTATCTGCAGTCAATAACTCAGATTTGTAAATGTAATATTTTAGTATGCTTCCAATCCTGAGTAGTGTAAAAACCCATACTTATCTAAAAATATGCAAAATCAATTAAGTGGCAAAGAAGTCCTCTGTAAACAGAAGAGATGATGTACCAATGGCAATTAACTGGACAAAACATTAAATAGTCAAATCTTCTCAAAAATATCCACAGAGGTACACAACATGCTTATATGCATACATATTTTTCTTTTTATAAATAAAAACAATTTTTTTTTTAATTTTATAATTCAACAGTTGTAATGGGGGAGGGCGGACACACTAGGAGTTGCCAACCAATGCATCCATATACATGATTTTATCAGAAGAAACTACTTTCAACATTCAGGATCAACATATAAAAGGTAAACGAATATATGACCAACCACTTGCAAGGAAAGTTGTCTTTATGTCTATTTTAACTAAGATGCAAGGGAACATTCAAAATACAAGTGAGGGCACACCTGGCCAGCACCAACATCAACAATGGTATGACCTCTTGCACTGTCAGCAATCGAATTAACGACAGCAGAAAGAACTTCAACCTATTCAAATAAAATAACAAAGTTATATATCAATAATGTAACCAGGACTCAGCTTCATGGCTCAAAAATGAGAACAACTGTAAAGGCATAAAAAGTGCAATTAAGAAACTGAAAAACTCAGTAACTTACTTCATGTTTTTTCTTCATATTCATGCCTTGAGCAAGAACACTATTAAGTGAAATTACATGCAGACCAGGTAATACCTGCAAGAAATCAAAAGCTTATTAATGTTGACTGTCTTATTGTCCATCACCACCCCCCCTCCCCTCACCCCCTCTCAAAAGAAAATACAAGAAAAGCAATAAAATCGCTTTAAAACATAATGAGAAAATGGCAAAAGGAATAACCAAATAAGCAAACTTTTATATATAAGTAAAATAATGTATTGAAAATATGCAAAATAAAAGGGCGCAACTATATAAACACACCAAGTATACAAGAGAAACACTAAATGAATCTAACCTCCAAAATATAGGAGGTCAATAAACTCCAACAAATGAGGAAAAGAGAACTACAAAGAAGCAGCCATCCAATCATACAAAGACCCTTGAAAACAAAAGCTTCAATTCCAAAATAGAAGCTACGCATCCATCAAAGTTCCAAACATTTCACTCCATCCAAATACACCACATTTTTGTGCAAAGGAAGTGGACTTCATATGACACTACTACAATCCTTTCCATAACATATTTTCCAACATGCCAACAATCAACCATTGTTCTAGGCGTAAGCCACAAAACTCCAAATAAGGGAAAAGTAAAGTCCACAACTCTTAGGCAACATCAAAATGAAGTAGAAAATGATTTGTTGTTTCCCTACTCGACTTACACTTGTAACACCAATCATGGGGTCCTCACCATCTATTACTAAATAATTTGTCAATCTTGAAAATAAGAAACAATGGATTGCTAGAGTGATTAGCAACTCTTAAAAAAAAATTTTTTTTTTTTTTGATAAGTGATTAGCAACTCTTAAATTGTCTTATGCAATGAGTTTCCAAAGGGGAACATATTTTGGGACATCACAAAATGGAATTGAGATCAACATAAAGAGGCAAAGCAATTAGCAACTCTTACATTGTCTTATGCAATGACAAAACTAGAAAGAATTGCTTTTCATGTCCATTGAATCCCTTGCGTACCATTTTATCATAGGTGTCACTTAGATTAGATTTTGCACATAAGACTTTTTGCATTCTATCGATTATAAGTATGTCAATATCACAAATAAAATTATAATAAAAAGTAAAAACCATTTATATAGGTAAACAAGATTCATACAGTTTTGAACCCATGACCTTATCCTCCACTTTCTTTTTACCAGGGAAGAGCACAAAGAAAATTGGCAATCAACAACCATTTGAAAAGTCCAAATTAATAAAATCACTCGTGAATGTTATACTGTTCTCTCAAAGACCATCTAGAACCAACATTCTCTGTTCAATGCAAATGGTAGTGATCATTGCCCAATTGTGATTTTTGCATCTAGCTGCACCTATCTTAAGATAAATTCTTGATCCCCTGTAACACAACACTGCACCCTAATAATCTGCATAAAAAGAGCAATGGACAGAAAGCTAAAGCCACCATACCGTCTGTAAGTCCGCCTGCTCTCTTGGAAACACAAGAGACCTCAAAGTCACTATAAAATCCTTCAGTGAAGCAGGCCAGTGATCCTACCATAAAAAAAACAACAAACACAATCATTCAACCATCAGACAAACATAGAGTTACTAATTGGACCCATAAAGACAAACAATGACCACCATCATGACAATGCACTATTTCCCACCCCACCATCGAAGACAATCAAAATAATCCACGCAAAACACATGAGGCTCATACAAAATTATTAATTCCAACCAGCACCATAGCCAATGAAGTAAATTTCCAAACTAAATTACACTTTTGATCCTTTAAAGTTTGCGGCCTTCGTTTAGGTCCCTTAAGTTTGAGATTTTTCAATTTGATCCCCAAGTTTGATTCTGTTTCCCAAATGGCCAACAAGACATCATTGTTTCTCTCTCTTAACGACAAGATTAGCCACAAGCATGGACATAGATACTATATTAGAAAACAATTCTTCTAGGACCATACTATTGGCCACAACTTGCTAAAGTGGTCAATTGTAAGCGGTAAATAATCACTTTCACAGAGACCGCTTTTTTCTACACCACTTATTAAAGTTGTGTCCTACACTCTCTCTAGAAAATGAAATCAAAATTCTCAAAACTTAAGGGACCCACATGAAAAAAACCCAAACTTTAAGGGTAAAAGTGTAAATTAAACTAATTTCTATTAGAAAAGAATGGAGAACCTGGACTACTCCAGAAGGAATGAGGAGAAGGTTTTCAACAGGTTCATTGCGCAGACAATCCATCCATTCTTTATCAACAGATTCCCATAGTCTATCCTGTCACAACAACAACATTAATAAAAATATATATATATATTGAAATGGGTTTTGTTTGTATGTTTGGTTGGCGAGAAAGTGAGAAGGAAAATAATTTGTTGGGGTGGTGGGAAAAAGTAAAACCTTGAAGAAATTGACGACGTGGGCGTGCATGAAGAAAGTGAAGGGTTTAAGGAAGTGGATGATGGCGTTGATCCAGTGGAGAGTATGTGTAGCTGTGTCGCATGAATACTTGCAATCGCTTGCTGTCCTGAATTCCATTGCCAGGGAGGACAAGGTCTACTCGATAGTCGATACAGCTATCAGCTATCTCTCTCTCTCTTTCTCTCACTTTTTATTAAGCTTTTGAATTCTGAACGGCAGTGTTAAATTAAACTACGAAGAAAATTAGTACATTGTTTTGGTGGGTTGTCTGCGTGTGAGAGTGGGATAGCGCACGCGTGTGTGGGAATTATAAAAAAAAAAAAATTGTTTTTTGCTTTAACATCAAAGCTTCTTGGATGTAGCATGTGGTTTTTAGGAGAAATGATACGACCGCATCATTTTACAACTTGGCCAAAACTCACCAGACGGTGAGTTGTGAATGGTAGATAAGTGTTGGTGAGTTCATATTGGTTCATATCTCTACTATTCATAACCGGTTATGTGTTAATTTGTGGTTAAAGATGTGTAAAATAGTGTGATCTTATTATTGCTATAGTTATAGTGTCTTGGTTGCTAACCTTGCCGAGAATGCTCTAAGAAATTAAACCTTGTAAACTGTAATAAAAAATAAAAAAATTGATATCTCGTATTGTTTGTTTTTACAGTAATATTTTCTAAAAAAATGAATTATTTTTCAAAAAGTTTTTTTTTTTTTTGTAAAACTATCTTATTTTCTTATGTTTAAGAACATCATTAAATGAGTTAAAAAACAATCTTTTAACTTCTTTTATTTAAGCTTGCTCTAAGATAAATTTGTTTTCCAAAAAAATTTACGCTCCTTTTGTTTTGATGGAAAACCTTATATAAAAATAGTTTTTCGTGTCTTCTAGTGTACAGTAGCATAGAAAAAATAAGTCAATAGAAAATTATTTTTGGTTAACAAAAAAATTATGGCTTATTTTTAGAGATTGTTTTCTACTAAATTTTTTTGGAAAACAACTCTATCTTATAGCAAACTAAATAAAGAAAGTTAGGAGATTATTTTTTAACTTATTTAAGGTTGCGATCAAACATAGAAAAATGTGATAGTTTTATCGAAAATACTTTTTGAAAAATAATTCATTTTCTAAAAAACATTATCGTCTAAATAAACAAAACAGTAGTAGAAAAAAAATCTCTAAAAATAAGCCATATTTTTTTGTTGACCAATGATAGTTTTCCTCTAACTCATTTTTTCTGATACTACCAAACACTAGAAAACACGAAAAACTATTTTCACACAACATTTTCCATCAAAACAAACCATTCGAGAAAAACAGAAGTTTAATACAGCATGACAGGATGGATGAGTGCTAAATTTTTTTTTTTTTTTTGGGAAAAAACATTTTCCTCCTTCCCTTTATATTTGGTGTACTTTGGAGTAGTTCATAATTCTCATTTTATATTTGAAACTAGCCAATTTTTTAATTTTTTTGGAAAATGAGCAAATATCCACAATTTGTTACTTTTTAAAAAATCTAACGGAATCACAAGTGATTAAAAATGAAATTCAAAAAAATAACAATGCAATCCTCAACTTTTTCTCTTTTTTGTGGTGTATGACTAATAACTTTTTGAAAAGATTTCGTTAGATTTAATTGAAAATGTAATGAATTGGGAGTATTTATTCATTTTTCTGAACATAAAAGAAGAAATTTATTGGTTTCCTAGATAAAGGAGAGAATTGTAAATTACCCCAAACATAGAGGAGAGAAAGAACATTTTCCCCAAGATTTTCTACTTTTTAAAACCATGGGGTTTAATTTGTTATTTATTTATTTATTTATTTTTTGGTCTCTATATTTTGGTATTTTCAATTTAGTTCTCAAGTTTCTTCATTTTTGAACTTATATTTTTAATCTTACTATCATTTTGGTTCTATTGTCACTCATTAAAACACCCATTTACTTAATAGACTGCATTGGTAGTTTAAAAATAGTGTTTTATGTATCATGTATGTAAGATAATGACAGGGACGAAAATCAAATTAATTGACTACACCTCACTTTTGGTTTAATGGCAGGGCAGGAAAGGCAAGCGAAATTTTATTTTAATTTCTTTTTGGTCATCAATTCTACTTTACCTTTAAGTACAAGTATTTAATCCGGTGTATTAGTATTTTTATTTTAATAGCTATGGTATTTTTGTCATTCAATAAGTAGGGTTTTTTTGTACCAAATAGAACTAGGGTTTTGTATTTTTTATATAAACAACTCCTAGTGGTTTTTCCTCACTTAATGCTAGATCCCAAGTTCCTATCCTTAATTTTTTCTTGTTGCAAAATTTCTTGATTTGGGCTTGGAGCATACTTAGTTCCCTCAAAAGAAGTAAATTCTAAACCTATATCGCTGGAAGTCTCAAGATGCTTATAAAAAAGTCTTATGAAGATTACACATCACTTGTTGAGGATTGGGGCAGCAACAACCACAAGATCATTACTTGGTTTCGCAGCACATTAGAGCAATCAATTGGCATGGAATTCAAGAGTTATGAGACATGCAAGGAACTCCAAATTATACTCACCTTTTGATACCATAAGTTAGGAGAAGATATTTGATATCAAATGATACCATGTTAGTCGTACCAAAATCTAATAAATGAGAGACACGTGCCTAAAATAACCAGTCTTAAGCAATAACCCAGACAATACATTAATGAATTTTATGTTAGTATGATATTTCTCTAGGATCAACTAACCCTCTCTAACCCCTCATAGGTTTATCCATCTGAGACCAAGAAATTATATGCTCAACAAAATTAACATTGCCTTACCAATTTGTAATGGAACTATATGAAAAATTTACGTTTGTTCAGAGTCAACTTCTTCACCTTATCATTCTTCTTCCCTCCCTCATTCACTGATTTTGGATTGTTAATAGGGATGATGTAGTTGAGCTCTGTTCTTGCCAAAATGGTGACACCTTAGCTTGTTTGGTCCTAGTGTTGATCGTAGGGTCAAGCATGATGCCTGGTTTGATATGAGGTACCAATGCCTAAGCCAAAATTCTTAGTGTTTAATACCCGTGTTCATGCCTAGATTTGTTAGAAAAATTGCATTGAACTCGCATGAGGTTTTTCGTTATTACACTCACCTCCCTTCTGGATTTAAATAAGACATCTGTCTTTCCTAAAATGCAAACTATTTAAATTGATCTTCCATCAATGAAAAAATGCTTTAAAAAATATTAAATTTCCTATTTTACACTTCACACATCCATGCCCCTTTTAATAGGAAATTTGGGATTTAAAATAAAAAATTCTTTGGGATTTTTTTTCAACCATTCGAGAGATATCAGTGTAAATAATTTATATTTTAAGGAAGGTGAGTGTAATAATAAAAAATCTTAGGGAACGTTAGTGCAATTTTTCTCAAATTTATATTGGGTTCATCATTGGATTCCTTTTACAGTTAGGGTTTGATTTAAAAGATTTTTTAGGTTTGATTTATATTTTTTTTCCCTTTGAAGTTAAACATTTTATTATTGAATTTTGGGCGGGTTTGATTTTGATTTGTAGTAGATAGTGGGTTTTGACCAAGGGTGACACGGTTTTTTTTCTTTTTTGGTAGGATGTTGTTAAGTTTGTGATATGGGGTTTCGTTTTTAATCTTGAAATTTATTTTTGACCTAAAAGATAATTTAATAATTTTTTTTTAGTTTTAATGGTTGATGGAAATTCAAAGATGAAAGGACTAAATTGACAACAAATGTGAACTTTAAGGGTGAAGTTGAGCACAAAAAATAAACTTTAAATACAAAAATGACAATGGATTCAAACTTAAATGATGTAAGTCTGATTTTAGCCTAAATAACAAGAAATAAATCCAACACCGCATATTCATCTTAGTTCTTAGTTTTAGGTTCAACATCAACAAACCACATGCCTCCTTTTTTAGGCTTGGGGCCGTGTAATACAGAACACAAAGCACTATTTCTTCCCAAAGCTCTGTCCGCCCTTGAACATAATAATGCAACAACTGACATATAAATCCGCAAAATATTTTACCATAAAGGAGAAGAAAAGGATAGCCAACAGAAATAAATTATTTTTTCCTAAATACACCAAGAAATTAATTCCTCATAACAATGAACCTGTAATTCAATTTTCCAAAATTCTGAATAAAAAGCCAAGCTAAGAACATACACAAAATTTGTGCAACATGCACGTAACTTGCTAAGACCAAATTTTTAGCACTAAAAACTTATTTAGCTTTCTTTACAGGTTACAGCCTCGGTATACATATATCATTAAGGATGATCTAGACAGGGACTCCGGTAATGCAATCCAGGCTCTACTTGTCAAACTCCCATATGACACCTCCATCCTCTGCAATAGAAGAGCAAAGATACATTGCCATTAAGCACCATCCCGGAGCACAAAAGTATGATAGGATAATCATAAAGCCTTTCAACAATATATATATATTTTTATAAGTAAGGACTTTCAACAATATATATATTGGTCGCATCAGCACAACAGTGATTAGATATCTGTTATATTTCCAAAAATGTCCTATGTTATGTTTAAGAAACAACAAAACTGTTAACAGTTTCACAACCATGAGAGGGAATAGCTTCCACTGTTTTGTGAAGAAAGCTACTGCCCCAAATTGTATGCCAGCTACACACACCCGTCAATTTAGAATTAGGCATTATGAATGTTGCAGATCATCATCATCATCATTCTAATAGTCGGAATCTGAGTCTCATTTATTTGTTACAATTCAAAAGAATAGACCGTATTCTTTTATCAAAACAATGTGAGAGGATCACACTTTCTGGCATTTTCTTCTTTTTTTCCCTACTTCCTTTACTTCTCAATATTTTAAGTAGGCAGTTATGAGCTACCAAGTGCATCAATACCATTTTACAAGTCTTCAGTAGATAAGTGTCTACAGCTATAAATGCAGAAAATAAGTTGTTATGCCTGAAAGTAAATGTGAACAGAACTAGGAGACAAGATGGGTTCAATCCAACATTAAAATGCAGGAATTAAGAGTCTAAAGTCAAGAGCATACCTTTAACCTTCTTTTTTATCCAGATCTCCAGCAGCATCCCAGCACCAATTCCACCAGCAATACATGACCCATAGAAGGCAATGGCAGATGGTAGGGATCTTCGAGGAAGGAAGTAGCACTCTGGAATCTGCCTAATCTTTTTTGGGAGCCGCTTCTTTATAACAGGCTTAGCACCAGGGTCCTTCTGCATGTCACCACCAACAGCTTTCCAGTCAACCCCCTTGAATGGGTCTTTTGTCTCCTCGGTTCCCATAATTAGTTTCCTTTACCAATAGTCTGCAAAACCAAAGCCATAAAGTGTATATTAGGTCAAGAAACTGGGATGAGTCAGAAACTCAATAGAAAGAACCAGATATTATGACTGTGACAAAGTTAACACACAAATGGCTAGGTGCTAGGCAGCACAAATGGCTAGTTTGCAAATGTTGAGGAATTTATAATCAAATTTACTTTTAAAAAAAAAATTAAGAATGAAAATATATTTTGATTTCCTTTTTTCCTTTTTCCTGTAAAATTAATCTCCCAATAACTTGCATCACAATAAAAACATAGCATGGCAACCCACAAAATCAGTCAAACCAAATTAATACAGAATAAACACTTGCTCATGGAATGCAAAAGATAAACTGCCAATTTGAAATGTACAAAGGCTCATGCTTGAAAACACTCAAAACAGAGAGACACCTCTCAAGAATAGAGGAAAAAAAATAAGAGGGGGGGAGGGATAAACATCTGATAAAAACAGTGTTTAGATAAAACTGCCATAAATTTTGCTGACTTAAGATGTGGAAGACAATCAATTTTGCTAATCATCATAACATTTCATCACTAATTACCCTAAACTGATTTAGATAAGCAGACAAACAAAAATATCAAAAACCACAAAGCAATCGATTGGAGGCTTTATAATTAGATATCCCAGTTAGGACACCTCCAGTCCAATACATACCACCCGTGGCCCCTTTTAGGGGCTGTTTTCAAGATTTGTCTTCCATATGTGTACAAAAAGAATTTTCTATAAACTTTAAAGTTATTTAATGGGATAGGGACTAGGGAGTGACTGTTTGTTGATATGCTATACTGCCACTATACTGAAAAAGGCAAGCTTGGCATGAGGTATTTGTGCAATTATATTTGGCTTTTGAAAGATTGTAGCTAATGGCCCCAAGATGCCAAAAGGAAACTTTACATAAAGAAACAGTTTGATAGAATTGATGCAGGGAGTACAGCCAAAATTATTTCATATCTTTTTCCACATTTCATTTTTGAAATTTGAACTAGGTTTCTTTATTCAATTTGGAATTTTGGCTTTAATGTTGTTCAAGATTTCATGAGATGATTTTAAGGGATGTAATTGTAGCTTAATGAAATAATTGAAGCCTTTTAAAAAGAGGCTCTAGGAGTGGTTTGAGGATGTACAATTTGAATAAAGTTTTTATATTAGAGATGTTTCTATAAGTTTGGTGGTGATTTCAAGCACCTTTAGGTGGTGAAGCCTAGGGTTTTAGACAGATTCTAGGTGGTGAAACCTAAGATTTTTCATGTTGTTCTTTCTTCCCCATTTTTTTATATTCTCTACCTATTCTGTCCCGTGTCAACTTGGAATCAGTTCATACTCCAATTCCTTATTGCTGATGCTGCTGCCTCCAACCAAACCGTAAAAGCCACTACCAAGCTTATAACCGCTCCTCAAGCTAGACTCTAAGCCACAAAGTTCCTTCGCAGAACCCATACCGAGCAAGGCTTTGAACCCACACCAACCCTAACCAAGTTAAAATCAATCACAATGCCACCATGCAAGGCATAGCAATACCCAATCACCATCAAAATCCAACAAACAACAGTCCACTGCGTACCCAGCTGAGCCTATGACTCTGCCCACATCCAAGCCACCACCGCCATTATAAGTACTTGCAAATGCAAAACCAAACCTTGCACAAACTCCGCTAAATTTAGAAATTGTTTAAATAGCCTGATGTTGTCAACTCATAAAGCTAAAAAGTAAGGCTTGTTTGGATATGCTCTCAAAAAAAAAGAAAAAAAAAAGAAGAGTTTTTGAGAATGAGGAAAAAAGATTTTTTTTTTTTTTTTTATTTAGTATCAAATGCATTTGGAAGGTTGTAATTAAAAAATAAATAAATAAAGTTTCAGGAAACAAAGAACAAAAAATGTGTTTGGATTGATAGCTAAAAACAATGTTGAAAACAAGAAAACTGTTTGATTAGATGTTAATTCTTGCTTTTTATTATCTTCCAATACAGAACTTGTGCTCAATTGAAAAAACTAATACCATCTCCAAACATTGGGTCCATTGAGATATTACTAAGAAAATTGTAACCAATTAAACTATAGTACAAATATTACCCTAAGGCAATATACCTGTTTTAGCTAACATATTCAACTCTCTTTTTTGGGGGGGATAAGTAGCATACATGTTCAACCATTAAAATGACATAATTCATACAATTAAAAGTTCCTTAGTGGTACAGGTCCTTATAGGCTGATTTGATTCAATAATGTTTAAAAATTAATAATACTCAACTGTTTAACAATACCAATTTATTTTAGAAGATCCTTGTTCCCATCAACAATTATATAAACATAACCAAGTACTTTTATTTTAGTCAAAATGTTCTATAATCTAGTATGCTGCAAGAATTCTGTATGTAACTTCTTTCCCACGGCTTAGCATAACTGTGTGTTCATAATTTGAAAAATAGTATGATAGTTTTTTTTGATGGGTAATTTTATACATGCACCCAATGGGTTCTAAATCCACGACCTTACCACCCTTTATTATGGGAGGGGAGGAGGTGCCTTTTGAACTAAAGCACATCGAAAAAATAGCTAGATAATTATAGCCAAAGAGAGTGAGATACAAAATAGTTAATTCAATATTGTCTAACCCTGTCTAACCCAGCACACAAATTTATCCAACATCGATCTACAAATTGTAAAAAAATTGATGCCTACATAAAAAGTGGACTATCAATAATTGATAAGTAAAGCTAAAAATAGCAATGTCACCCTAGGTCTAGTAACTCCCATAAAAAATAATCACTAAAAAGCCAAACTATTGCTTTTCAAGTTCATGTATTAGCATAGACACAAAAAACATTGTATTAATCTGTTAGACCTAAACTAAAAGCAGATTACATTCTTTTTTATATACCCTAGAGCCAAAAGATCATGAGATAGCTCCTTGTTTCACCTAAGATTGTTTAAGAACTCAAAGACAGAACATATATGTGAATCCCAGTAAAGTCTAGACCCTGCACAAGTCGGAGCTTTGTGCACAAGTTACAACCTTTTTTTAAAGTCTAATCTCATCGCCTTGCTTCAAGTCCCTCAATGAAAATATCTGGTTACGCATCCCAAGGAAAATATAACTCTTATATGCATCAGTAAAACCAACTAGTGCCTAGACTTCGTATCTTCATGCCAAACTGTAACTTGGTCTTGGATGCCTTTACTCTCAACCTCTCTAGCACAATCAGCACCGAAGAATGGCTAAACATGGTCCTCAACTAAATTCATTACCAAAAGCCAGCTCAAATTGCACCCAATTCAAGCAAATAGAAAATTAGAAATTGTAAAAGAACCATATTTTATTTTCCCACATTTTCTAAGTTAAAATATAAGATTTTTGATCATTTGAAATCTAAGAAAGTGTGAATTTTCCTACATATCTGGAAACTCAAAACATGAACCTAAGTCCCATCCATTTACTTTCATCTAGTACTTTCTAGGAAACCCAACACTAAAAAGACCTAACTTCATTTAGCTACCTCAAAATCCCACATTTTTTTATAGAGAACCAAAGGAAATTCCAGTAGAGCATTTCATCAAACACTTTATGTGCATTCACACAATACATGTGAATGCACATAAAGACAGAAGCATATTTGAATTCAAAATAAACCCAGCTGGCTCCTTCACGGCGCTTCCAAAAAAAAAAAAACACAATCACATATTCACGCAAACAATAAATGTATAGTGTGGCGAAAGATCATCAGAGAAATATATATCATATCAGTATTAGATTTTGAAAGAGAGAATAAATACTTGAAACTGGGTAGATTGGGATGATGGAGGTTGGAGAGGCGGGCGGCGTGGTCGGTGGGTCAGTGGCCGGTGGCGGTTGACGCTTGATTCTCTCTCGGTCTCTCTACCTCTGTCGCTCTTGTCTGTCTTTTTTTTTTTTTTACTTTTCTTTTTTAAAATTTGGAATTAGGTTAAACGGCTTATTTTTCCTTGTTGGGCTGGGGCCTGGGCTGGTATGTTCTTGGAGGAAAAGGGGGCCCAAAGGCCCCAAGTTTTAACACCCGATTTACCTACTCTTTTTTCTTTTTCTTTTTTGGGTTGGGGCCGGGCCCTTTCGGTCCGTCCCTGCACCTGAGAGAAGTTTGGGTTTTGGGGTTTTGTCGCGATAATTCAAAGTTTATAACAGAGGAAAAATAAAAGAAGAAAAAGAAATATACAGAGTGTTAACGCCAGTTTCGCTAGTTAAGTAAGTGGACGTGTGTTTAAATTTTTAAAATGAGCATAAGGTATTGTATTTAAGTTTCGCCATATATATATAGTTACATTGGAGATAGAGAATTTGAAACATTAATGCCAATTAAGTTACAAAATTATTGTCGTGTGAATATCAATTTCATATAAGTTTTGTTATTATTTTCTTAAGATAAACAATTGTGCTTTTAACCTTGCAATAGGATTGCTATTTTACAAGGAAAAAAAATATCTATCTATGTTTGTTTATTTGTAAATAAAAATAAATAAATAAATAAAACTCCAATTTTAAGTGTTTGGTGCAAGCCAATTTGAAAATAATTTCAAGTTGATTATACAATTTAGGGCATTTTGGCATAAGTCATGCATGTATTTTTAGTCCAAATATTTTATACCTCAAACAAAACGAAGTAACTTAGAGGCTGTTTGGCACCACTTTTTTCATCATTCAATTTTTGTCACTCAATTTTCATCACTCACCACTCATCACTCATAACTCATCACTCTAAAATACCATGTTTGTTTGGCACCATCACTCATTTCCCATCACTCAATATTTTTCACACTATTTGTGGGCCCCATTTCTGTCACCTACTGCAGCTTTTTCTTTTTCTTTTTCTTTTTTCATTGGGTTCAGTGAGTTTCCCAGTGAAAAAAGAAAAAAAAAAAAAAAAAGGAAGAAAGAAGGACGGTGAACCTAGTAAAGAAGGACGTGCTCCGTAACGTCGGCGACGTGTCTTTGGCAGGTGAATGGACCCCAGCACTGACGAGGGGTGGGGGGGATAAGGCCGAGGATGTCAAAATCCTTCTCCCTGCCCTAGGATGCGTGCAGCAAGATTTTGAGGGGCTATTGTGGGGCCAGAAAATCGGGTAGCCTCGGCCCACTTCAACCCAGGCCCAAATGGCCCACGCCGAGGACGCATGATGGGTCCGAGGATGACCTTCTCCTCGGTCGTCCGAGACCTCAGCACGAAGAAAGGGCAAGCCCTGGGCGAACTGTCACCTTGGCATTGAATACGCTCACCTAACCCTTTTGGTCGCATTAATGGGGATGCAACCCCTTGACAGAGTAACATCGATCAGGGCGAACCACTGGAGTATGGATGTGGCCTCTGATGGGACGAACGGGGAGGGAGGCCAATAGATGATCAACAGGAAGAGGAAGAGAGAGATATATAAGAAAGGGGAACAAAGTGTAGGGGGTGGGTTTTCTGGAGGAGAAAAAAAGAAAAAGTAAAAGGGAAAGAAAAAACCTCTTCGGCCATGGGCCGAGGAGCATCCCTCAGTTGTAAATTGTTCTAAGTATTGTTCAGTAAAAGAAAAGAGTTCATGCTTCGTGAACGTCGGCCAGCGCCTAAACCTTCGATCCACTCTCTACAAATTCATTGTTCTGGGTTCGTTGGGCCTTTAACCCATATCCTTTGGGTTTGGGCAACGAAAACTGACCCTACAGTGATTATCCTGGAAAAATTTTTTGAAACCGCAAAATGTGCATAGTTATCAAATTTCTTATTCAAACAAAAAATAAGAAATTCAAAAATTATATTATATTAAAAATATTTCGTGCAATACACAGGTTACTTACTAGATATTTAATACAACTCATTCACACTAAATACTTATTTAATTAATGTGTAATCCATTACATAATTCATTTATGGAATACAACTAATTCCAAAACTTGACAAAAAATATGTTAAGATATTCCCAATCTTATCCAAAGTGCATTCATTGAACATTTATACAATCACATTTAGATTGAAAACATTTTTTTATGAAGTGATATTAGACATTTTTTAAAAAACTTCAAGTATTTGATTAAACAGCATATCAAAAGTCTATTTTGATTTGAAAATTGAAGGTGATGTATTATGCTTTTTCTAGACGTAACTTCAACAAGTACTAAAGTACCCAATCTATAATTTGTGGACAAAATTAAACGAGAATATACAATTAAGAGATCAAGGAAGTGCGGTGGTATCTAACTAAAATTTTGAAAGAGACGTGGCTTGTAATATAGATAATGGGAATATTATGCAACAATTTTAAAATACGAAAACTCATAAAAGGAAACTGTAAGACTTTATATATTTGCGAGTGTTTTCTTATTTTTTTTGGTCGTCAATATATGAAGTTCTATTTTATTATATTTTGTATAGTGACCATCCTGAAAAAAATTTCTAAAGCCGCAAAATATGCATAGTTATCAAATTTCATATGCAAACAAAAACTAAGAAATTATATTATATTAAAAATTTTCATGCAATACACAGGTTACTAATTAGTTATTTAATACAACTCATTCACACTAAATACTTATTTAATTAATGTATAATCCATTACATAATTCATTTATGGAATATAACTAATTCCAAAATTTGACAAGAAAATAAGTTAAGATATTCCCAATCTTATCCAAAGTGCATTCATTGAACATTTATACAATCACATTTAGATTGAATATATTTTTTCATGCAGTGATATTAGACTTTTTTTTTTTTTTACTTCAAATATTTGATTAAACAGCGTATCAAAACTCAAAAGTCAATTTTGATTTGAAAATTGAAGGTGATGTGTTATTTTGCTTTTTCTAGACGTAACTTCAACAAGTACTAAAGTGCACAATCTATAATTTGTGGACAAAATTAAACGAGTATATACATTTAAGAGATCAAAACTAAAATGGTTTTATTTTTTATTTTTTATTTATTTTTAAATCTATACATAATCAAATGATGATATTTTATATATAGGTCAAATTACAGTTTATCCATATATGATTTAATTAAAATTTAAGTTGTTTACATGTAATTTGAAATTTGACACTTTATATACTTGGATCGAAATTTAAGTGCCATACTTGTGATTTGAAATTCTATAATGTAAGTATTATGTTGGATTCTTTTTTTTTATCTTATTTGATTTTATATTTATATATATATATATTTGTGTTTTTGAAGAAAAAAGACATAAAAAATAAATAAAATTATATATTTAACTATATTTTTAATAAAAGTGAATTATGAAATTTTAATTAAATTAACCTTAAAGAGGTAAGGTGTCAAATTTTAATCCATAAGTAAACAATAATTTACTATTATACATGTATTTTAAATTTGTTTTTGATTTTTGTCACAAAGAGTTAAAGACATAACTTATGAGATAGGAATGAGAAATCAAATCTAGTTGGAGTGTGTTCCAACGGATGTTATGTCCTTTGTACTAGATGATTTTCCATTTTCTTAATTTTATATCAGCAAGTATTTACTTCTCCAAAAAAAAAAAAAAAAAAAAAAAGATAGGAATGAGAAATAGAGGCCAAAACAGTTATGTCCTTTGTACTAGATGATTTTCCATTTTCTTAATTTTATATCAGCAAGTATTTACTTCTCCAAAAAAAAAAAAAAAAAAAAAAAGATAGGAATGAGAAATAGAGGCCAAAACGGAGACGTAAAAACAAGTGAGAAAGAGAGCGCCAACAAGCCAACTGGGCCTACTACTAGTCTAGCTATGAATCTAAACTGTAAAGTAATGAAACGCACACAAATCGGTGTTATATATGTATGTACCCTCATTTTATTCCACACCATTTCACAAACTCTCTCGCTCTCACTCACTCACTCTTCAGTCACATTAACAACAAGCCTCTTTTCTTCCAAACCCTAGAACATAGCTACTACACAAAAACCCTAATCTCTCTCTGTCTCTCAATCTTTCTAGAGCTCTTGCTACATTTTCCGGCGATGTGACTCCGGCGAAACTCAGAGCATTTGCGTTTTTTTTGAAACACTACAGCTTCAACAACATTGTATACAGAAAATGGCCTCAGCATGTGTAAACAACATCGGAATGTCGCCGGAGAGCTTCATCGACTTAGCTCCGGCGACTTACGGCTGGCTCAGCCCTCGCATCTCCTTCAGCCGCGACGAGGACTCTTGTAAGGTCGCCGCTCCCAAGCGGCCGCCGCCGCAAGCGTTGCCGGCGAAATCGCTGCCTCCCTCCGAGCTACCAGATCTGGAAGCACCGGCCGGAGATTTCGAGTTCAGGCTGGAAGATCCGGTGGCCATGCTCCCAGCCGACGAGCTCTTCTCCGACGGAAAGCTCGTGCCACTGCAGCTCTCGTCGGTCAAACCTCAAGTCAACGACGCCAACGTTTCCGAGATCAGGTCGCCGGAATCTCCAAAAACCCGCCGGAGACCCGAGATCTCCAGCACCGACCCGTACCTCTTCTCTCCCAAAGCTCCGAGATGTTCTAGCCGTTGGAAAGACCTTCTCGGCCTCAAAAAACTCTACCACAACTCAAACCCCAAACCCGACTCCAAAACGACACCGTCGTCCACCACCACAACCACAAACACCAAATCCCTCAAACACTTCCTCCAACGAAGCTCGAAGTCTGCCACATCATCATTATCTCTATCTTCTTCTTACGACTCGTCGTTGAGCCTCCCTTTGTTAAAAGACACAGACTCTTCCTCATCCGAGTCGTTATTATCTTCTTCTCGATTCTCGCTTTCCTCCTCTTCTTCCTCGGGCCACGAGCTCGAAGATCTCCCCAGACTCTCCCTCGACTCCGAGAAACAAAACCCAAACCCGAATCCGAACCCGATTTCAATCCACCGCAACCCGCCGAAGATGAGACCGGTAAAACCGAAGCAGACAAGGCAAATGGACAGCAATGGCAAAAACAACAACAACAGCAGCAAAAACGTGAAAACAGGAAGGAGTTTTACGAAAGAAGCCCAATCGACGAGTAGAGGAGTATCGGTGGATAGTCCGAGAATGAACTCGTCTGGGAAGATAGTGTTTCAGAGCTTGGAACGAAGCTCGAGCAGTCCGAGTAGTTTCAACGGTGGGCCAAGGTTTAAGCACAGAGGAATGGAGAGGTCCTATTCGGCAAACGTGAGAGTAACCCCGGTTCTCAATGTGCCGGTTTGCTCGCTCCGTGGCCCGTATTCCTCTAAATCGTTTGGGTTCGGACAGCTTTTCTCGTCGCCGCAGAAACGAGAAACCGGTGGTAACAGCAGAGGCCATTCATATTATCATAGTAGTAATAGCAAGAACCGCACCGATCGAATCTGACCAGAGCAGTAAAATTTTCTGTTCTGTTTATGTTAATGTCCTCTCTCTCTCTCTCTCTCTCTCTCTCTCTCTTTTTGAAGCAAATACCGCATGACATTGGTTGTTAATTTTGTTGCTTTAGTTATTAAAAAAAAAAAAAAACTGATTTTAGATCGTGTAAATATGCGGGGATTTTCTTTCTTATGTTGTTGTTTGTCAAGGTTTTGCTGACTTTAATGTTAAGGAAAACAAAAAATAGGAACCCAAATCTATGAAGTAGTAGCTGAGTTTCAGGTTCTTGTAGGATGGCTCTTGCTGTTCTTCTTGTTGTTGTTCTTGATCTGAAAGGTTTGGAATCTCTGTTTTTTGCTGTTCATATCTGAATATGTCTGTGTTTGTGTTTGCACGCACGCACGCACGCACGCGCTTTGAGAGCGCGTAGGAGATAGTATGGGTTTGGGCTAGATTTAGATTTTAAATTTAGAGTTTGGGGAGATATAAGATTTGTCTTAATGATGTCTTACATGGTGAAGAGCTTAAGGTATGATTAATAAATAAAAATGTGTTATTACTTATTAGTCACTTTCCATGAATTTTACTTTGTAGTTTAGCGTGGGACGTTTTGGGAAATGATGCCTAAAAACAGCTTTGTGATCAGAGGCGCCAGCGAGCTCTGCTGAATTTGTTTATTTTTGCACGTCAGTCTGATCCAAAGCTACCCCTCTCTCTATATATTCCAATCTTAATTAGCATAATTAATACATTAATTAATGCTAGTAGATTAATGTTGTTACTGTTTATCTTGTTTTTTTGCTTTGCGTCGGTGTGGACCACGTGTGATTCTAGTGTATAGGATTTAAATATGTAGGATAGGGTTTTATACAGTAGTGTACTTGTTTGTATTGTGCGGATAGTTACACCACCTTGACTTTTGAGGGGATAGGATAAATGAATTGTCATTATTAATGCCGCTGTTACGGGAAAAAGATTATTGTGATATAATGAAAAACAGTTGTAGTACACCATTATATATATATATATATATATTCATTTCTTTAAATCCCCACAATTCTTGGATCATATATATCCATTTAGCTCCATACTTGGTGTCATGTAATTTCTCATATATAAGCTTAGATTATGGGCAAGGCTAGGCTGGAATGGAAGGAAATTTAGATAGTTTTTAACATTCCAGGTGGCCTACAAGGATTGCGAAACCAGAGGCAGAGACAGAGGCAGAGGCAGAGGCAGAGAACCCATGTGATATGTGCGTGGGAGTGAGTGAGGGCTAATTGGCTAAACAAAACTAAAGTAAGGAAAAATGCATTTGCAACTTGTCGTTGTCCGCCGGTCTATATATTAAAAAATATGCAAACACCGTGTACCGTCTAATCTCTAAACCAGAACCTGCATTAGCCTGCGCATGCTGAAAAAACACGCCTGTGATTTGACGTTGGGATAGTGAGAACTGAGAACTTGAGATATACACTTCAATTTGATCATTACATGATAGACATAGACGGACCTAAAGCTTAGAATCTTTCTTATGATGGGTTTTGGGCTCTTTTACCTATGATATCAAGAAGACCCTTTCTTTACCTATTGCTTATCCGTTGGATCTAATTAAAAATCATTTCATTTTTGTTTTTTAGTTTCTTTCTTTTTAAGTGTGTTGTCCGGATTTTGAGATTTTGAATGATGTGGGTGTTTGACCAGGTCCCTTTGGGGCCAATCTGTTTTGTCCCCATTAGAAGATATGTTTTGGGGTTGTGACAACGTGATAGGGGTTGCTTACCCACTTGTTGTATATTTGATTATTGTTCTGTCATTGCAGAGGGCAATACTGTCCTTTTGGACCCTCTATATATATATATATATATATATATATTCTAATAACTCATCCTATTGACTATTTTGGTTTCATTCATTTAGCAATGCTTCAATGCATTGTAATAATCTTCGGTAAACACTGAATTCTACGTCACTTATTTTTGTTTACATTAATTTTGTAATAATTTCAGCTTAAAAAATGTTGTCAATAATTAAGATGAAGAATTAATGTTTGTAGGGGTGGCGGGCCAAGGGTTGATATTCAAGTTTTTAAGAATAAATTTTACATACATATATATATATATATTTAGATTAAGTTAGAATAAATTTTTTATTTTATATTAAAAAAGCAAAAATAGAAAACTGATTCTTTAACTTTCATTTTTTTTTTCAGTTATTTAATTTTCAGTTTTGTCAATTCAGTCTTTTAACTTTCAATTTTGTTAGAATTAGATTAAATCTCAGTCCATAACTACCGTTAATGTCACCCTTCTTTTTCTTTTTTTTTTTTTTTTTTTTTTCACTTAGCATTTATTAATTAACTCTTTGTATTACTAGCTTTGTTTTCCGAGAAAATAAAAAAAGAGAAGGCATCAAGATTCTGAAACTCCTTCTGGTCCCACCATCACTTCTAAGTTCAAAACATCACGGTCTCGTTTGCACTCAGGTGGGAGGCTAGGGAAGTGAACACGACCTATACAGTAGTTGTAGATGGTGTATCCATGGCAGACCCAACTGAGCCTTCCGTATTGGAAGGCATCAAGATCCTGAAACTCCTTCTGCTCTCACACCATCTCTTCCCTTAAGTCTGGCAGAACCTTGCATTCATTGATGCCTCACATGCATCAATGTGGAAGCTCTTGTAAGAGGCTACAAAGGGAGCCTTGGACCAGTTTGTCTTCTCCAAGCCACCCCTTGGCCCAGTCGTCTGCTTTCCAGAGGCTTGAATATATCTTCATGGGTTGGTTAAATGGGAATCTTACCCCCAAGTCTTTGTTTTCAAGAAATGATCGGAAAAAATATTATCAGCGATTCATTTCTGAAAGTTGAAATCAAAAGCTCAGCTGAAAACAAAAAGCATCAGATTAGCTTCATCCAAAACCAAAGCAGAAACCAGTTTCTTCTTCTTTTTTAACAGATTTTTCTTTTTTCTTTTAATTCCGAAATATTAAAAAAAAAAAAAAAGGCAAAACGGCATTGGTTTAGTGACATTAATGGCAACACATAATTGAGATTTAACGGAATCTTATATTGGCAAAAATTGATAGTTAGAGGACTGAATTGGTAAAATTGAAAGTTAGAAAATTGAAATGAAAAAAAGAAAAAGTTAAAGGGTGGGTTTTGCCTAAAAAGAAAAAAAAAAAAAAAACAATTAAGGCAAGACTCGTCTTGTATGCTAGAGTAGTGAATAAGGACATGTTCCTGTCGCTATTTTTAGACGTGTACTTTTGAACATGTAATTTTTGTAATATGCTGGAGTAGTGAATAATGACATGTTCCTGCCAAACATGTCGCTATTTTTAGATGTTTTGAACATGATTTTTGTAACAATGTATTAGCGCAGCAAATGAAAGTCGCCAAATTATGTGGTTAGAATTTTTTAAGGAAAAAAAAAAAAAGGATCCAGATAAGGGGAGTGAGGTGTATATAGGATAAAACCAAAGAGCCTTATAGACTTGTAGTAACGATTGTTCTTATATTGGAAAATAAATATAAAAGTCATAGATTTTTTATCTAAATATTAAGAAAGTGTGCTATATTAGTACCACTAAGCTCTAATTTATGGATGTATCTATGTCACTTTATTTCGGATTTACTATTTTTGGTTAGCATTATTTATGTGAAAATTGTAATAAGGATGAAAATAGAAGTACCAACTGTAGGTTTTGATAAACCTTAAAAAGGTTTTCATAAAAACAAATAAATATATTGAAAGGAAATAAATATATAATTTAACTATTACACCCTTCATCTTTTATTTGTATTTTCTTAGTGTGGGGCCCATGGGCCTAATGGCCTCGGCCCATCATGTAGCAGGCCCGAGGCCCAGGCCGAGGAGCA
>NW_027070415.1:0-35362 GCF_002906115.3 Quercus suber
AACGAAATATATGAGTATTTAGTTCCCAAAGTCCTTGGTTCCATTGTTTTGTTTGGGAAGTATCAAAGAGATTAGATTATACCTCATATGTTCAGAATAGTGCATATAACTTAATTGGTGTTCTACAAGGAATTTTCTGTAATCACACTCCAACGAGAATATTAATCCATAGAAAAAGAGAGGCAAAACTTCACTCATGAAGGTATATTATTTCATTAGTTGCTGCACAAAACATGATAGTACAAGAGAAAAACATAACTATCTTATGTCAAACTTCCTAGGTAGCTTTGACGGCTTGATTATTCATACCAAGATTAATGGAAAAAAACCGGCTCTAAAGATTATATTGAAATTAATTAATGTTAGTCACGACCTATAAATTCAAGACTACTGTAAAGAAGTTATGATTTACGTCCTACTTCGGAGAAGAGAGAAAAACTCATCATAAAGTCCCCACTATGTATTATTTTGCTCGACCAATTTCCTTCTTTGTGGCTCCAATAGTGAGAAGCAAATTTCTTCAAGCATGTTTAGCTGTTTAGGGTTTCTCGCTAGAGAGAGAATAGATGCAGTATGTTTAGCCATTAAAAGAGTAAGATCGAGTTTTGATTTTGGAGAGAGAGTTTTTATTTTTAATAACAATGCTGATATGGCAAGCTCTTAGAAAGTAAATAATAATAATAATAATAATCAAAATAAAAAATAAGAATTGTGTCAGATTTGGTTATTTGAATACAGAATTTCCAATATATATTTTCATCGTCTTTAACAATCTTGTTATTGATGTTATCAGATTTTTAATTAGCATCTATTTCCAACAATAAATAAATAAATAAATAAGAAGGAAAAGAAGAAGTAGAGAGAAATGACCTACACATACCGTTATAAGCCCTTTGATAATTTGATCTGTGTAGTATTCGGGCTGTGATTTTTGCAAAGAAGCAGATGATCGATCATAGTGTTCCCCTTCTCTTCCTTACTCCTCTTCTCATCAATAAGACCTTGCAAGAATGCATCTGCCCTGTTGGCCAGTTTCATCAATCTTTTCTCCCAACGCTTGCAATCAATCCACCGCAACAAGGGCACAACCTCTTGTGGATTTGAGGGCCCTGCTGACCCTGCTTTCTCTTTCATTATCCCCTTGAATTTCCTTGCTTCTTCCTCGTCTTTCACGTCCTCCCCGTAGTATCTCTTTCCTGCCACCATTCTCATTATGATGTTAAATGTCAGCTCTGAGAACATTGATTTCAATTCTACCTTAGCAAAACCTTGGCACGAGTTTCGTGACAGCCTGCATAGCAAGTGCTTGACTTCATCTCTTTGGATGCCTAGAAACATGTTGAGACAATTTGTTGAGAAGATTTCTAAGGCACTGATGCGGCGAAGGTTACGCCAATGGTCTCTATAAGAAGTTGCTGCTGCGGTGGTGTGGTTGTAGTTAATGTGCTTGAAGGCTAGGAAGCGAGGACGATTGGCTAAAATGATGTCGTTCTTGGTAAAGCATTCTTCAACGGCAGATGAGGATGATACAATGACCACGAGTTGAGACCCAAATCGTAGAGAGAAGATGTTACCATTTTTGTGTGAAAAGTGGTACAAAGTACAATGGAGGGGTTTCTTAATGAGATGGAGATGGCCTAGAATTGGTAGAGAAGGTGGGCTTGGTGGGAGGTGTTTGTGTTTTGTTCTTGTTTGGAGCAAGAACTTGAAGCTACTGCAAGGAGGAGAAGAGAGAGGGATGAGTATAGCAACATGTCTTCCATGTTTAATTTGTTTTTTTTGATATGATGCCTAATTACTACTCCTTACTCCTATGTCCTAACTGTTCCTGAATTTTTAAATTGTTTCTATTTGTTTATCCTCTCTCACTTTTTGCCCATACTCAATGGTAGGGCCATCCATGGGTCGGGCGGGTCGGGTTTGTGCCTAACCCGCAACAGACACGCCGGAGATCGGGTAGGGAGGTGCCGGACCCGCAACCGACCCATATTAAGGTCGGGTTTTACGGGTCAGTTTCCCGTCGAGTGAGCGGTGGTTTCGGGTGAGGCCGAAACTCGCCGGAGAGGATGAAAAATGAAGAAAATCGGCAAGATCTCTCCCTGTCCAATATCAAGTGCGATCTAGCCCAATTTGGCAGAGATTTAGCCAAATCCGATGCTTTTTCCCTCAAATCGTGCCGAGAAATCGCCAAATCTAGTGTTTTAGTCGCCAAATCATGCTAGAAAACTCGTCGGAAAGCTAGAAATCACAGCTCGTCGTTCTCTCTTCGAGCGGGTCGAGTTGCACGGGTTTTGAAGGAAGGGACCCGAAATTGAACTGCCGGCATCGGGTTTTGGAGCTCGGGACTCGCGTCCAACCACCAGAACTGTTGGATCGATTTGTAGTGGGTTGGGTATGGGCGGGTTGGCCAGGTCAGCAGGTGAGATGGATAGCCCTACTCAATGGATTGGGTTTTATTAGTGCACACATTCTTTTTCTTTCTATCCGCTGATACTCAATGGACTGGGTTTTATTAGTGCACACCTTCTTTGACCAAGTTTTTCTTTTTCTTTCTAGTATAGTAGCAAGTTTGAATAATTCTAGTTCTATATAAATAAATAAAAATTTCAATTTTTACTAAAATTATTTTATATTATAGGTCATAATTGAATGTTTGTCATTTTTACTGGATACATCACTAGTATTGAAATTGTGATTATTATTTTTATGTGCTTTTAGAATATTTGGTAGTAAGTTCAGTAATATAAAGAATTCCCATAAAAAGAAGTAATGCAAAAAAAAAAAAAAGAATTAATGCATAAATCTATCCAAAAAAAAATTGATGTATAATAAAAAATAGTATTTTTGCTATGGCAATGTAAAAGTGATCTTACAATAATTACATATTATTCTAAATATTAATTAATAATTTTGAGTTTCTAGTATAGTTTTTAGTGTATAAGAGGAGTAATTCTACTATCACAAACTATTTTATAACATTTTTACAAACTATTGATGTGTCGAACTTCTTATTAGTTTTTATTTAATCTCACTATTAACATCACTTTTTTATTTACCAATAACTACTCATCACATCAGCAGTTTGTAAAAAATTTTTGTAAAAAATCTTGTGCCTCTAGCATTACTTGTATAAGAAAAAAGCCTTTTCAACATTGATTAGTATAAAGTCAATTTAATTAATTGATATTTAAATATAAAAAATGCTACTTAAGACCTCAGATTAGGATGCTTTTGTAAATGATGCTTTTGTTTTTTGTTTTTTTTTTGTTTTTTCATAAGAATCTATTTTTTTTTTTTTTGTTTGAAAGGGAAATTCATTCAAAACTAAGCAATAAAGAAAGTATTTTTTTCGTAAGAATCAGTAAATGATTTTGGTCTGTTGGTTTTTTCGTTTCTTTTTTAATAATGAAATGATGTTTTATAAGAAAAGTAGTTGGTCTGTTCGTCAACAATATATTGTCGAATACATTTTATGTGGCCCAATTAATTGAAAAGCAAAGAATTAAACGGAGGAAATTGTGAAAAGTCAAGATCCAAGAAGGACATTTAAACTAATTTTTTGGAAGATAGCGTGGCTGCAGATAATCTCAACTAAGCATGTGTTCCAAAAGAGGGGTGGAAACTTTAGTTCATCTTTTTATAAAATGTCCTTTTTTCCTTCTCTAATTAGAGCATTCTCATCTAAAAATTTTATTATATTTTATTTTACTATTTTAAAAAATTATTTTACTAATTATATCATACTAATTTATAATATATTTAATATTTTATTTTTTATTTTTTTATGTAATACATTATAATAATATATATTAGTCTTTAAGCACGAACATACATTTTAAAAGAGATTTAAAATTAACAAAAAAGTAATTTTATTTTGTAAAAAGTTAATAAGTAAAAAACTAAAAATATAAATTTAATTCTGCGTAAAAATAAGAATTTACTAGATTTTCTATTAAAATAATACAACGAATTCCAATTCATCTCTTCCTCTCTCTTCTACCCCAACTCTCTGTTTTTCTTCCTCGGTGTCTCTTTCTTTGAACCACCACCCACCCAAAGCCATCCTCTGGCCACCGGCAACCGGCAAATAGCAGCAAGCCACCACCCAAACCCAACCAATCACTACCACCAGCCACAAAAACCAGTCACCACCACCATGCCTCACACCAACCACCAAACACTAGTCATCAAACAAACCCATTAAACCAAAAACCAACAAAACCCAATCAAAAGCCATTAAATCCCCAACAACCACCACAACCAACCACTACACCAGCCACAAAAACCATGCACCACCACCACGCCACACACCAACCACCAAAAGCCATTAAATCATAAACCAACAAACCCATTAAATTAGAAAACCAAACCACCACCTTAAGAGACCAAACCACCCATTAAATCAGAAAACCAAATCAGAAATCAACAAACCCATTAAATCACCACCTCCACCACCACCACATCAATCACAAACCCAACCACATCCACACTCATCAAACCCACCACCACTAGAGAAAAAAAAGAAAAAGAAAAGCAAACCCAACATCACCCACACACCAACAGCCAAAACCCATCACTAAGAGAGCCACAACCCATTAACCATAAAATCATCACCCATACCCACGGACTTGAGAGACCCACGACCCACACTGACTTGAAAGAGCCACAACCCATGCCATACTTGAGAGACCCATGAGCTAGAGGAGAGAGCCGGACTTGAAAGATCCACGGAGAGAAGACGGAGAGGTGTGGCTTGCAGTGGCCTGTGATGGTGCTGGGTTGCGGTGGCCTGTGACAGTGGTCCGGCCATGGTGGCTGCTTGGTGATGGTGTTACCGTCCACCATGGGTTTTGGGTTTGAAGAGGAGAGAGCAAAACAGAGATGAGGAAAGGGAGAGTTGAGAATGAAAAGGAAAGACAGAAAAGAGAGGTGAGAGAGAATAAGGGGATGTTTGGTAGAGTAATTTAAAAATTGTTGTTTGTTGTTTTTTGAAATACCTGTGGGTGAAAAAGTGTGTTGAAATGCGTAAAATACTGTTTAAAAACTAAAAAATATTGTCTGAAAATACAAACCAAACGTTCAATAAATGTGATAAAAAAAAAGATATAATAGTGCTACAGTGCCATCATACATTTACGATGGCACTGTAGCACAATGGCAAATTTTTTTTACAATTTTACACTTATATAGCAGACCGGATGATGCTCACTTTTAGTGTCAAGATGTCAAAATATGCCTACATATGGTATTTGCAGGCTCTACTGTGAATGCTCTTACTAACTTCTAAAAATAATAATAATAATAATAATAAATAAAAATAAAAAATCAGTAGAAACTAACTTGCAAGTACCAACCGAGGAAGAGAGAAAATTTATATTGTTTGCAACTATTTGTTATGGGGAAATTTATATTCTATTTATTATATAATAATAAGTAAAATTGAGAGAAAATTTAATTAAATTTCAAATTGGAATTCAATTAGAGTCTAATTTTGCGCCACGTGTCCCATTTAATCTAAGTTTTTAAACGTTTGTGCCAAGTGAGTTAATTCAATGTCAAAATTGGATTTCAATTAGAGATTAATTTCGCGACATATATCTCATCTAATCTAAGTTTTTCAATTTTTATACCAATGAGTTAATTTAGTGTAAAAAACAAGTAGTCCAATATAAATAAACCATAAAAAAATAAATTAAAAAAAACATAATTTTTGAATGATTTATATTTATGAGTTTTTTTTGTAGAACTAAAAACAATTTAAGTTTATAAGTCATCTATATATATATATATATGAGTAAAGCTAAGAGAAAATCCAATTAGAGTTTAAATTAGAATTCAATTAAAGTCTAATTTTGCGCCACATGTCTCATCTAATAAAAAATTTTAATTTTTGAACCAAGTTAGTTGGTTCAATGTAAAAATTGTATTTCAATTAGAGTTTAATTTTACAGCACGTATTTCATCTAATCGAAAATTTTTAATTTTTGTGTCAAATGAGTTAATTTAGAGTAAAAAAACGAGTCTAATATATACAAACAGAAAGGTTAGGAAAGGCGGTCCGAGGAGGAGTATCACCTCGGATGAGCAAAACATAGATTAAAGGTATATCCTATAGATCATAGTGGCCTTCCAGGAGGTTCTACTGATAGGGACGTGTATTATAAATGTACAAGAGGGATGAAGGCTCAGAGGTATCTAGGGAAAAATTGCTGACACTGCATTGAATGCTCTGCAGCTAGCTTTCTAGCTGCATTTACATGGAAATGACTCCTAAACAGTATTACCCTGGCTATCCCAACTCATAGAGGACCAGAAAGGGTGTCCGATGGAACAAGCACTCAAGTAATGGCTTGAATGATCAACAAATGGATGGTTAGGATCATTGAAAATGGGATATATAATGTAAAAGATCCTAGGAGAAAGGGGGATTGAGAAATTAAGAAGAGAAACATTGTAGCAATCAGGAATCAAACTTGTAATCGAGCTTTAAAAGCAATTTATAGGAACCAGTCTCCTCGGACATTGCTGAGGATATTTTTCCTTGGTGAAAATTTGTTATATTTCTTTCTTTGTAATCAAGATCTGTTTACTTGTTTCTTAATTCATTAAAGCGCAATTTTTTAACCCATTCTCTACAAATTTATTGTTTTGGGCTTTTTAGGCCTAAGTCCATATACCTTTTGGGTTAGGAGTTCAAATCTGGTCATTACAATTGACACCGTTTGTAGGGAGATTACTTGGGTGATAGTGAGTGTAGCGTTCAACCATGGTAGGTTCAAGTCCACACCAGGTCGAATCCATAGGATCCTAACGTGAAAATCCTTTTGTCAACCTCAAGCGAAGAAGGGATCGGGAGGGGAGTGTGCATACTACCCAGACCTGTAGGAGTCAGTCCCGGGGTAAGAGCCATCTCTCTCGTGTGGAAAATACCAGAGCCCTACAGCTAGAGGTCGACCATCTAAAGAGAAAGTTTCACTGTGCACAGTGAGAGCGAGCCCCCTCCAACTCCGACGTTTCCTCCAATGATGGAGAGGATGCTAGTTATAGATGAAAGTTAAGACCCCACCCAGTGAGTCTTTCTCCTACAATGAGGAGCACCATCACAAACATAGGTATAAGAGCTTGCCTCACAAAGGCCTAGGAAATGATGCTATGAGCAAGGCGTTAACCAGATTTCCAGGTCGCCCTTCACGGGCAGGATTGAAGGGGCAAGACTTCATCGGCGATTCAATCAGCCAACGTTCACCATCTACAATGGTTGAACAAATCCTGTGGAGCATGTGAGCCATTTAAACCAGAGAATGGCTGTCCATTACAAGGACGAAGCCTTGATGTGCAAGGTATTCCCCTCCAGTTTAGGACCCGTGGCAATGAGATGATTCAATGGCTTAAAGGTGAGTTCCATAAATTCCTTCAAGAAGCTCACCCAGGCATTTGACTCTCGTTTTATCACTTGTAGCAGAGTTTCTCGACCCTTAGACTCCCTACTGTCCTTATCCATGCGAGAAGGGGAGATCCTGAAAACATACTAGGACAGATACTGGAAGATGTACAATAAGATAGATGGTGACTTTGATGATGTTGTCATCAGTACTTTCAATGTCAGACTCCCAACCGAGCACGGTTTAAAGAAGTCTTTGACAGGAAAACTTGTCACTAGCATGTGCCAACTCATAGACCGGATTGACAAGTATAAAAGGGTTGAGGAAGACCAGTAGTAGGGGAAAGGTAAGGCTAAGGTTATCCCTCAAGAGAGGATGGATTTCAGATCGGACCGATACAATAACAATCAACCTCAGAGGGACTTTGCTGAGCAGCCAGGGTCCGCCAGCACTCAGGCGGTTAACGCAGTATTCCAGGAACCAATGCATCAAGTTTTGGAGAAGATTAAGAATGAAACATTCTTCAAATGGCCAAATAAGATGGCAGGAAACCCTATGAGAAGTAATTAGAACCTTTATTTCCAATACCACCAGGACCAGAGACACACTACAGAGGACTATAGGAACTTATGGGATCATCTGGACCAGCTAGTCCGAGAGGGAAAACTGAAGCAATTTTTGCATCATTCTAGTGGTTTGTAGGGACAAGTAAACCCAAAACCCCGGAGAGATGCTTCTTCAAGGCTTCCTTTAGGTACGATAAATGTCATCTTTTCCGCTACAAGAAGGACTGGTTCTTGTCCTTCCAGAGTGATGTCTATGGCTCGGCTGTCTGCCGAGGATGCCAATCTGGAGCCGAAGAAGGCTAGAGTGGATATCCAACCAATACTAAGTTTTTCAGACGAAGATAAGATTGGAACCATACAGCCCCATGATGATGCTTTAGTGGTCACGCTCAGGATTGGGGGGTATGACGTGAAGATGGTGATGGTAGACCAAGGTAGTAATGCTGAGATAATGTACCTTGACCTATACAAAAGGTTGAACTTGAGACCCGATGACTTAACTGCCTACGATTCACCCTTGATGAGTTTTGATGGGAATGTGGTCATTCCGAAAGGCCAAATTAGATTACCCGTGCAGGCCGGTTCAGAAGTGGTAAAGGTGGACTTCATCGTGATGGACGCTTATTCCCCCTACACGGCCATTGTGGCCAGGCCCTAGTTGTATGCGCTGGGAGCCGTCTCTTCTACCCTACACCAAAAGGTGAAATATCCGTCGAGTAGTCTAATTAAAGAGATTGTTGGGAGTCAATCCACGGCTAGGCAGTACCTGGTGGCCACCATCTTACATTAGCCCGAAGCTAAGTCCTCAGCCTTTACTAAAAGGGGTTTATAGCAATTAAAAGCTTCGAATTTGCCTGTCGATGGATCAACCGAGGAGGTGGAATGTGAAGACTTAGAAACAATTGGTGTTGGTGATGATCCAAAGAAGTTTTTTCTGATCGAAGCTCAACTGCCTCCTCCAAAGAAGAAAGAGCTGATAGAGTTTCTTAAAAAAAATATTGATGCGTTTGCATGGAGTGCTTATGAAGCCCCGGGGGTGGATTCGAGCTTCATCTGTCATCATTTAAATGTTAATCCATCTGTCACTCCCAAGAAGTAACCACTTCGGCGTTCGTCCAAAGATCACTCTGAGGCTGTTAAAGAGGAGGTGAAGAAACTCAAGCAGTCAGGGGCTATCAAGGAGGTTTTCTATTTGAGTGGCTGGCCAATATTGTGATGGTAAAGAAGAAGAGTGGGAAATGGTGAGTGTGTGTGGACTTCACATATCTAAATAAGGCTTGCCCAAAGGATCCCTTTCCTATACTTTAGATAGATCAGCTAGTGGATGCAACTGTAGGCCATCCTTGGATGAGCTTCTTTGATGCCTTTCAAGGATACCACTAAATACCACTAGCCCTAAGCGATCTGGAAAAGACAGCTTTTGTCACCCCTATTGGGAACTACCACTACAAAGTAATGCCTTTTGGTTTGAAGAATGCAGGGTCTACCTATCAAAGGATGATGACTAGAATGTTTGAATCATAGTTAGGCATAAGTATCGAGGTCTATATCGACGATATGGTGGTGAAAAGGAAGGTGGTGTCCGAGCACGTAGGAGACCTCGGGAACATTTTTGAAATTCTGAGGAAACACAAACTGCGACTCAATGCTTCTAAATGTTCTTTTGGGGTCAAATCAGGGAAGTTTTTGGCGTACATGATTACACATCGTGGAATTGAAGTTAACCCCGACCAAATTAAGGCAATCAATAGTTTACAACCTCCTCAAAATCCCAAGGAAGTCTAGAAGCTGATCGGAATGACTGCTGCCATGAACATGTTTATCTTTCGGTCAGAGGACAGATGTAGACCCTTCTTCCTATTGATGAATAAGTGGAAGGGATTCAAGTGGACCAAGGAGTGTGCTTAGCCTTCTAGCAGCTTAAGGATTATCTATCTCGGCCACCTATCATGTCCAGTCCTGAGGTGGATGAGATCTTGTTTGCTTATATTGTTGTGGCCCCTCATACTGTAAGCTTAGTCTTGATACGAGTTGATAGCGGTATACAAAGGCTAGTTTACTATGTGAGCAAATCACTACATGAGGCTGAGATCCGTTATCTGCCACTGGAGAAAGACATTTTGGCGATGGTACATGCTACACAAAAACTCCCCCATTACTTCTAGGTATACACGGTAGTGGTCCTAACTCAGCTCCCACTTAGAGCTCTGCTTCGAAGTGTTAATTACATGGGGACGATTGCTAAATGAGGCATGATCATAGGGGCTTTTGACATCAAATACATGCCTCGTACCTCTGTCAAGGGTCAAGTCCTCGCGAACTTGGTAGCTGAGTTTGCTTATTCCCCATTAAAGAGAGAAGCAGAGAAGCAAAACATGGATGAAAAATCGGTTGGCATGATCTCCCAACAAGATCCCTTATCCTGGAAAGTATAAGTTGATGGTGCAGCAAATTAAAAGGGGTCTGGAGTGGGGATAGTTCTAGAATCCCTCAAAAAGATTACTAATGAGAAGTCCTTAAGGCTGGACTTCTCAGCCACAAATAACGAAGCTGAATATGAGGCTCTATTGATAGGAATGGCCATGATTCACAAAATGGGCAAAAAGGCAGTAGAGATGTTCTTAGACTCAAGATTGGTCGTTGGCCAAGTGAAAGGAGAATTTGAAGCGAGAGATGAAAGATTGCAAGGGTGCTTGAGTCAAGTTAGACACTTGCAATCAAGGTTCGAATCTTTCAACCTATTGCATATTCCTAGGAGTGGAAACATACATGCTGATTCCTTAGCCACATTTGCAACCTCCTTGGTGTAGAGCTTGCCTTGGGTCATCCTTGTAGAGGATTTATACAAGTCCACAGAGGTGAAGGGAGACATAGTCCATGTTCACCAAGTTAGAATAGGGTTTAACTAGATTGACCATTTGGTACTATTCTTGAAGGAGGATATCCTGCCTGAAAATAAATTAGAAGTTGACAAGGTACAGAGAAAGTACCCTCAATTCTGGCTATCTAAGGACTAAAAATTATATAAACACTCATTTTCTAGCCCATACCTGCTATGCATACACCCCGAGGCAACAAAATTACTCTTTAAGGAGTTACATGTGGGGCTTTGCAGAAGCCACACTGAAGGCAGATCTCTGGCGCACAAAGCCATCACTCAAGGCTATTGGTGGCAAATTTGCAAAAGGAGGCACATGAATACGTAAGAAAGTGTGACCAGTGTCAAAGGTTCGCACCAAACATACACCAACCGGGAGGAGCCCTTAATCCTCTATCCGGCCCTTGGCCATTCACTCAATGGATTTTAGACATTGTAGGCCATTTCCCTAAGGCATCAGAAAATAAGAGATACCTGCTAGCCGGCACGGACTACTTCACTAAGTGAGTTGAAGCTAAGCCCTTGGCAAATATTAGGGACGTGGATGCCAAGAAATTTATTTGGAAAAATATTGTCACACGATTCGGGGTTCCTTATACCCTCATCTCGGACAATGGCCTTCAACTTGATAGCAAATCTTTCAGGAGATATTGTTGTGACCTGGGAATTACGAATAGGTATTCTACCACAACTTATCTCCAAGGCAATGGATAAGCTGAGGCCGTTAACAAGGTCATAGTAAATGGACTAAAGAAGAGGTTGGATGATGTGAAGGGAAAATGGGTGGAAGAATTGTCACATGTCCTGTGGACGTATCGAACCACACCTCACAAGTCAACAGGGAAGACTCCTTTCTCAATTACTTATGGAGCTAAAGCTGTTATCCCTTTAGAGACTGGCTTCCCGATGCTGAGAACAAGTTCATTTGGTCGGTGCAATAACAACAGATTGCTAGAAAAAAGCTTAAATCTGATTGAAGAAAGAAAAGAAAATGCAATGGTCCAATTGGCATATTACCAACACAAGCTCAAGCAAGGTTATAATGCCAATGTGAAGTTGAGACCATTGGCACCAGGTGACTTGGTGTTGAGAAAGGTCCTGGGTACTGCAAAGAACCCAGCATGGGGAAAGCTGGGGCCCAACTGGGAGGGGCCATACTGCATCACTTCGGTGGCTGGTATAGGAGATTATTTCCTCGAAGACCTAGATGAACATGTAATACGACGACCTTGGAATGTAAACAACCTAAAAATGTATTATTATTATTAATGAAAGTTTCCTTTGTCATATGCTCATTATTGTGCAAATACATCATACTTCCCATTACTATCTTTCTAAGTGATTAAACAGAACCTTAGTCATGCCTAGCTCCTCGGACCAGATGTTTTAGGAAAATTAACACTCTATGACATCTTTCTAAGTGATTAATACAAGTATGTGGTAAACCTCTCTACTGTTGGTACTTGATCAAATTACTTAAATTGATAGCAGTGTATTATTGTTAGTTTTTGTTGAAAAAGGATAATAGCAGTTCAATGCTATCTACAATAATAATAAGCTTCAAAGCATATAAAGCAAAGGTTCAAGAGATAAAAAGAAAAAAAAAAACATTTTCATTAAACAAAAGGAGTACATTGTATACAGTGACAAAACAACAAAAAAAACTACCAAATAAATCCTAAGTGTTACTTCTTGGCCTTGGGGGGGTCTTCATTTTGACTCGGCTAGGAGGTAGGGACATCCTTGGCTTGAGGATCATTCTCTTTGGTCTTGGCCTCTGTCTCCTTTGCTTTGGCCTTAACAGCATCCTTGGCCTCTAAGGAAGGCTTAGTCCCCTTGCCCTTACCTTTGTTTTTAGCCCCTTCAGCCTTTTGGCCTTGATCACCAGCTTGGTTGGGTCCTTCCAAAGCCTCAAAGAGGGGAAAAGCAGCCTGTGCAGTCGGGGGCCGCTCTAAAGACTTTGGAGCAATGGCAAAGGGGGATGGGAGGCTAATCGGGATTTCACGGATTTCGGGTGGTAGTATACTTTCCCCGATTGCCTCCATTTTGAGTCTGCAGGGACTCCTACAATGTTGAGGGCTTCTACCCATGTAGCATCGCAATAATCCCTGCATACCTTAGCTAGCTTCTCATTGAGCCTGGCTTGCGTTTCCTCCATGTCGAGGGTGTAGGATGCTTGTTTTTTAACCTTTGCTGCCTCCTTAGCTAGCTAAACTGCCTCTTTAGCCTTCTGAAGTTCTGCCTTCAGGTCCAACACAAGTTGCCTTGAAGTGGCTAGCTCTATCTCAGTCTAATAAAGCAACTTGCGCTGGTCCTCAGCTTGAGTCTCGGCATTCTTTAATCTGGCCTGATCACTCTTTATCTCCCTTTCCTCGACAGTCAGCTTGGAGAGCAACTCCTTATTTTCCTCCTTTACAGCCCCCAAGGCATTTTCAGTCTTGAGGTGAAGGTGGACCTCATTCTTAACATCGTTTGGGGCCTCCTTGACCCACTCCTTGGCCACAAAGACCTCTTGGATGATCTGCACAAAAATAAGGTAGCAACCCCATATGAATAAAAGAGAGGGATAAAGAACTCATTAGCATTTAAATGAAAAGTGTGTGGCTGTGAACTTACCATGGCAAGGTCCCTTTTAAGGGACATAAAGAGTTCTTGTTGCTTCAACTTCCTCACAGCGTCCATATCCTTGGGTAATAGAAGTGGCTACTCCAAGGCCTCAACTATATATGCAGAATGACCTCTTTGGAAGTCCTTGACAGAGGCATTCCAAGGGATGGCAGCCCCTTCCACCTCCAACTGAGGAGATCAAATGCGTTGAAGGAGGCACACCTCGGCCTTAGTCTACTCCTCCCAGTTGTCCACAGAAGTGGACCTCTTGTCCCTAGGGTCTTTGGCCACCTTCTATTGTTTGGTACCCTTCGAAGGGGCCATCTCCCCTTCCTCAAGATCCTGTACTGGTCTTTTTTGCTTTAGATCTAGAATGGCGTACAGTTCGAGGCCAATAAGGAGTAGAGGGAAAAGAGGAGGAGGTGGAAGATTAGTAGGAACTTGGGATTTGGGAACATCCTTGGACGACCCCTCTTTATTCCTTGCACCAAGAAGACCCCTTAGTCCCTTCTTTAGGTTGATATCCATCTCCTCGTCCTCCTCAAAGCTAGAATCTACACGGGCATCGATGAGCTTGGGAGAATGGGCAGCAGATTGCCTGTCTAACTCGTCCTCGGAATCAGGGAGTTGGATTATAGGATCTACCCTTTCTTCCTTGTCCTCCTTAAAGTGAAATTGGTCAATTTCAGCCAAGAGGGATAAACGTGAAGAAGCTATTTCCTTCCTTAGAGCAGCTATTTCCCAGGAAGAGCGTTAAAAGGGCAATTCGATAGGTGGAAGATCCCTTCGAGCCAAAAAACCAAGCAAAGAAACATCTATGTGGGCTAACCTCGGATCACCAACTCTGATCGCTTAGCCCGCATCTTGGTATATTCTTGACAATGGCTCGAAGTCAAGTACTAGATGGATGGCTCGAAATTGCCCATCCTCGCTTATAAATATTTTCAACCTCAATAGTTTATTGAGGGTCAGAGCGTTGGTTAGACTAAGTCTCAGACCAACCTGCCTTTTATTTGTAAAAACATTTGAGACGGAATGGCACTCGTACAGATGAACGACGTCATGCCATGTAAGTCCTAAGTTCATCTACTCGTTTAGAACATCTACTCTCCCGAAAACTCTAAACAGGTTGGGAGCACACTGGTAGGGACATAGTCTATGGTTGATTAGATAGTCTCTAGTTATCCTACCTATGGGAAGTGTCATTCCTCCCTCTATAAAAGCGATCATCACAATGACAACTTCACCCTCTCTCCTATCCGTAAGAATTTGATCTGGGGCACAATATTGCAGGGCTACTCCTTGCGCTATGTGGTACCTGGCCCTAAAAGCCTCCATGGTGGCAGGAGAGTTTACTAGGTGCTTAAACCTACCCATTTGGTTAGGCTAAGGGGAAATGGATGAAGTTTCTAAGAAAATGAGATAAGGAATAGGAGGCCGAGAGTAACGGCCAAAGAGAGAAGATCATAAGACGGAAGAAATTTACAAGAGTTGGTGCGAGTAGTGCTTCTGGTACTTCTTAAAGGTATGAAATTCTTAGAGAAAGAGGCTTGGAGACTGTAGAAATTTAGGAAATCTTGAAGGTTTAGGAAGAGTTGAAGATTTGAGAGTTGGAAATCTCTAAAACTCTTGAAGACTTGTGAAATGAGGAAAAGTGATTTCCACGGGCCCTTTATATAGGAGGCGAAATTGAGTGGGAGTTATCCCGCCCAAAATTCAAGAAATAATATCCACCGTAGGATTTGCGCCTCACAGTTGGATGCGGGGAGTAAAGCGTCGCCTGGAGCAATTAATGACGGTCACGGGCTCTGAAACGTCAGTAACAATAATGGGGAGAGTAAAACGGTGCTCCCACGTGTGTAAATCAAAGGAATAAACAATTTTAACTCCTAAGAAATCAAAATCCCACTTTTTCCTCTCGGATGAGAAGAAAAAAAACCAGAGTTTTAAAGGGCTATTGTAGGGATAAGGGCCCAAATTTATATATTGGGCCTTGGGCCTTAGCTGAGGATGTTGGTTTGTTTGAGGATGAATAAACAGTAATGAGGGTATCAAGCTCAGGATCCCATTAGTAAGATACAAGCAAAAAGGCTAGGAAATGTGGTCCGAGGAGAAGTATCTCCTTGGATGAGCAAAACACAGACCAAAGGTATATCCTGTCAATCAAAGTGGCCTTCTAGGAGGTTCTATTGATAGGGACGTGTATTATAAACATACAAAAGGGATGAAGGCTCAGAGGTATCTAAGGAAAAGCTGCTGCCATCTCATTAAATGCTCTGCAGCTAGCTTTCTGGCTGCATTTATATGGAGAGGACCCCTGAACAGTGTTGTCTTGGCTATTCCAACTCACAAAGGACCAAAGAGGGTGTCCGATGGGACAAGTTCTCAAGTAATGGCTTGGATGACCAACAAATGGATGGTCAGGATCGTTGAAAATGGGATATATAATGTAAGAGATCCTTGGAGAAAAGGGGATTGAGAAATTAAGAAAAGAAACACTATAGCAATCAGGAATCAAACTTGTAATTGAGCTTCAAAAGCAATTTATAGGAATCAATCTCCTCGGACATTGCCGAGGATATTTTTCCTTAGTGAAAATTTGTTATCTTTCTTTCTTTGTCATCAAGATCTATTTACTCGTTGCTTAATTCATTAAAGCCCAGTTTTCCAACCAATTCTTTACAAATTTATTGTTTTGAGCTTTTTGGGCTTAAGTCCAGGAGTCCAAATCTAGTCCTTACAATTGGCGCTGTCTGTGGGGAGATTACTTGGGTGATAGTGAGTGTAGCGTTCAACTATGGTAGGTTCAGGTCCACACTAGGAAGAATCCATAGGATCCCAACGTGAAAATACTTTTGTCAATTTCGAGCAAAGAAGGGATCGGGAGGAGAGTGTGCATACTGCCCAGACCGGTAGGAGTCAGTCTTGGGGTAAAAGCCATCTCTCTTGTGAGGAAAATACTAGAGCCCTGCAGCTGGAGGTCGATCGTCTAAAGAGAAAGTTGTGCCGTGCACAGCGAGAGCGAGCCCCCTCCAACTCTGACATTTCCTCTGATGATGGAGAGGATGCCAGTTATAGACGAAGGTCAAGGACCCCACCCGGTAAGTCTTTCTCCTATGATGAGGTGCACCATCACAAACATAGGTGTAAAGTAATTAATTTTGTTGACAGCATTTTAGATTTTCCATAAAAATAATGTCAAAACTTTCCTAATATAGTTTATTAACAATTACTTTAAGGGCACCCATTAACATGACCATTTGTTATAATATAATATAGATGACAAAAAATCAGGGGCTTCAAAAATCAGCAGCCGTGACATTTGCTTTGTTCCAAGGGATTCAAATGACCCCTGAGCTAGCAAATATATATATATATATATATGTAAAGGCAAATTTTGGATCCTTGGCCCAAAGGTAAAAGGATTCAGGCCCAAAGAGCCCAATACAATAAATTTGTAAAGGGTGGGCTAAAAACTAGGCTTCAATGGCCTAGACAATACTCACAATGGATTAAAGATGATAAGAAAACAAAGACTAGCAAGTTTTATGCAAAGTTAATCTTCCTCAGTAAAGTCCAAGGAGAGTAGTTCTTGTGCATATCCCTCTTGAATTTGATTACAAGTCTAGTTCTTAGTGCTACAGTGTCTTTTCTATCTGTTCTCTGATCCCCTTGTAATGGGGTCTTTCTCCCTTATATTACTCTGTTTTGCTTCATCTCCACCCTTCATGTGTAGGTCAAGTTGCTTGCTTTGATCTTTGTCCCATCAGCACTTTCATGAAATCTTTTGGGGGTAGCTATAATGCTGAATATCACTATTTAGTTATCACCTTCACATTAATGCGGCCAAAGAGTTAGCTACAAAGTATTTAATGCAGTGGTAGCAACTTTCTCTTAGATATTTCTTAACTCCCCTTTGTCCTATTCCCTCATGATGTTTATCCCTACCAGTAGAGTTGCCTTGAGCGCTGCTCTTGATGACAGGTCAACCCTTCTAACCTCTGCTCTCCTAAGCCTAGGAGGCATTTCTCCTCGTACTACCTTCCCAAACCCTTATGACTAGAATCCTTCCATAACTCACTGATTTGTACTTCTTCACTAACGTCCACCTATCCTCGGATAAGGCCCATGGCCCAATATACATTCATGGACCTTTCATCCCTACAATATATATATATATATATATAATTTTTTTTTGACCCCTTGAAATAAAAATTTGAACATCTTGAGTCCCTAACTCTAAATTGACTTAAATAAATTTGAATATCATCTCCTTAACAATCTATTCTTGCAAATAAAATTACAATTAATTAAAACTTTTTTAATTTACAATTGGAGTGGCTAAATTTAAATGTGTTTTTAATTTGTTATTTGTAAGTGAGGTTTGGGGCATGGGCCATTTAGTCAATCAGTACTTAGTAAATGTTAACACTAAAAGACAATTACACAATAAGACAAGAGATGATTTTAAAAAATATTTAAAAAAATTAGACAAGGGGAATAGGACAGGGGAGTGATTGAGTGAAGACAAAAACAAATGTTAACATAACAAAAATTTTCTTAAAAGAATTACAAAGACCAATAGTTGTCAAAGTTTAGTTGAATTTTTAAATAAATTTTCAATTAATTTATACTTTTGATCAAATCTGCAAGTGGAGTGGTTGAATTTGAATGTGTTTTTAATTTTATTATTTTTTTAAGTGGGGATTGGGACATGGGCCGATCAGTCAATCAGTTGTTAGTAAATGTTAACACTAAAAAACAATTAAACAATTAGACGGTGGATGTAGCTAAATTTTTAAAAAAAAAATTAGACAAAGGGTGTGGGACAAGAGAGTGATTGAGTGAAGACAAAAATAAATGTTAATACAACAAATTTTTTTTTAATGAAATTACAAGATCAATAGTTGTCAAAATTGAGTTTAATTGTTAAATAAAGTAACAATTAATTTATACTTTTGATCGAATATGTGAGTGGAGTAGTTGAATTTGAATGTGTTTTTAATTTGATATTTGTTAAGTGGATATTGAGGCAAGGCCAATCAGTCAATCAGTATTTGTAAATATTAAAACTAAAAGACAATTAAAAAATTAGACAATGGGTGATTCTTTCTAAATAAATAAATAAACTAGACATGGGATAGGACAAGGAAGTGATTGAGTGAAGACAAAAACAAATGTTAAAATAACAAAAAATTTCTTAATAAAATTACAAAGACCATTAGTTGTTAGAGTTGAATTGATTTTTTTAAAATAAAGTTACAATTAAATATATACTTTTAATCGAATCTATGAGTGGAGGAGTGATTGAATTTGAATGTGTTTTTAATTTGTTATTTGTTAAGTGGAGAATGGGGCAAGAGCTAGACAATCAATCAATAGTTAGTAAATGTTAACATTAAAAGACAATTAAACAATAAGACAATGGGCAATTCTAAATAAATAATTAATTAACTAGACAAGGGAGTGGGACAAGGGAGTGATTGAGTGAAGAAAAAAAAAATTAATATAGCAAAAAATTTCTTAATAGAATTACAAAGACCAACAGATGTTAAAATTGAGTTGAATTGTTATATGAAAGAATTGTACAGAGTAAAGACATAAACTAATTGATTAAAATATCCTAAGCAATAATAATTAAAGTTTACTTAACAACAATATAATTAATATGTTAATTGTATTTTTATTATTTTAATCTAAAATAAAAATCTCACTCTAGCTTAATCTAAGTGTATATGTGTGTGAAGTTCCCTTCTAAAAACTTGAACCCCAATCCTGGGGGGGGGGGGTGGGTTAGGGGTGTTTTTGAACATGAATTGAAGTGACCATCACGCTAATGTTGCAAAGTGATATTGTATTTAGAAACAATAGATTATTTCCAAGATTTAATCTTAACAATCATAATATTATGTTCATTATATGAAGAAACAATATACCAAATTAACTTATAGTTTATCTTTTATTATCTTTATAGTACTATGGACAAATTTGTTATAAAACCATGTAGACACAAAATTCATCTCCTACTCAAGATTTATCTTCTTATTGACTCCTTAGAAAAAATCCCTAGAGCTTTCACTGTAAGAAATTGATCGATGAGACAAACTAAGAGAGAAGCTCTTAACCCTTTGCTCTTAAGTAAAGAAATTAATAAAATATACCTTGACCACCTAATGTTTTACAACTATGCAAATACCGAGAAAAACATAAGCAACATCTGGGACCTTCTCAGCCCCATGTGAAAGTGAATTTTCATGCATCCGTTAGCAAGGAGAAATCATGTGGACTAGCAGTGGGCAAAAATTATAAAAGCTAATCAATTTTTGCTTGTAAAGCTTTACGCATGAATAAGGTGTACCAAGTCCAACAACAAAAATAATCACAAACCAATAAGTGGGTTATTATTTGGTCTTTATCTTTCGTTTTTAAAAATTTGAACTTCTTCGATATTATTTTACGAATGTAAATAATTAAGGATTAAGGTAAATAATAAAGCCACTGAACATCCCTGCAATCTTTCTACCTCTCCCATTGCATAACATTGAGAGGTTTATTGTTCCATATACCAAGATCAAAAAGGTGTTGGATATCTATTGAAACCACACAACTTTCATCCTAATTTTCAAATTTAAAAAAAAAAGAAAAAAGAAATTATGAATAACCTATGTTTCCCAAGTGGGAGAATCTAAAATTAATGTCAAGCAACATAATCCTTAATTATTTGCATTTTTAAAATAATATCAAAGTAGTTTGAATGTTTAGAAGATTAAGAGAGAAGACCAAATAACCCACTTATTGATTTGTGATTATTTTCATCATTGGGCTTGGTACACCTCATTTCATGTGTATCGATTACAGTCTTGTATATACGGAGCAAGGCTTTGTGTAATAACATAGTTTTTCTCCTTTTTTTACACTTAATAGTCACACAATCTCTTCATGAGAGAGAGAGAGAGAGAGAGAGAGAGAGAGCTCTTAACCAAAAAAAAGGACAAAAGAGAGAAGACAAACCCCACACATAAAAGTTGACTAGAATAAGCTCGATTGACTGTTTTCTTCTTCTTCACCATTGTCTTTCCCTTTAAAAAAATTATCTCTCATTTATTTGCTTTTGATAATATTGTTTTAAGGAAGGAAAGATGCAACTGAATTTAATATTCAAGTAAAGTCAATTCGAGATGCAAATCATATTATATATACATATATATATATATATTATTTGAAATATTTCTCAAATTACTAGACATTCATCTCACCAATTTAGTAAATAAACAAGTGTTTTTCAGTTAACTTTCAAATTTTAGACAACTTGATTTATTTATATCCTATAACAAAATATCCTAATTTAACATAAGAATTTAGAAATGAAAAGTAAAATTATCAAAATCCTTTCTTATTCCTTAAACACATATACAGATCACTATCCAGTACAAGCCAAAAAAAAAAAAAAACAACACCACATCCAAAAAAAAAAAAGGATACAACTTTATATAGATACAATAATTCAATTTTCAAATTGAATATGTAATTGTTTATTTTAGTTTATTAAATGATTAAAATTATCTGTGAATAACTAAGCAAGTCTCTAAAAAGTAACTCAAGGAGATTGTTCAAACATCATCCGTCAACTTAGAAAGAAGCTTATGCATGATTGGACGTGCTTTGCACATGGCCTCCAATGGCATGGCTTTAGGCATAGTGATCCCATTGCCTTCATTTATGTCAACTTCTTTTGTAGTAACCCTTTCCCACTCAAAACTTTGAATCAACGAACCCAAAGTTAGGCTCACTATACGTTGGGCGAGGCCCGCCCCAGGACAAGACCTCCTCCCAATCCCAAATGGCATTAGCTTATGTCCTTCAACCTCACCATTTTCAAACCTCTCAGGCTTAAAACTAGTTGCATCATCCCACATCTTAGGATCTCTATGTATGGCCCATGCATTGACCAATAACATTGTGCCACTCGGTACATCATATCCTCCAATGGTACAATCAGCGGAGGACATATGGGGTACTAACAATGGTGCTGCTGGATACAATCGAAGAGTTTCTGAGATAATACTTTGAAGGTAGTGTAATTTGGAAATATCTGATTCCTCAATCAATTTCTCTTCTCCAATTTGACTATCTATCTCATCTCTAGCCTTGTTCAATATATTAGGATGATTCAGTAGATTAGTCATTGCCCACTCTAATGTGACTGCTGATGTATCAGTCCCAGCAAATAACAATACCTACGCATTATACACGAGGTGTTTAGAATAGAACAATAATATATTAAATAAAAACTGTTTGTTTCTATGTTATGAGACATTTAACGATGATGATATGTATGTAACTAGTTTTTATTTGATAAATTGTATGTAACTAGTTAGTCTAATGTTATTGTGGATTTTTTTTTTAGGGACTAAGAATGTCACTTTTTTGCACTAGACACAGTGTCGACTCAAGGCCTAGGCAAGTTAGGCCTAGGCCTAAGGCCCCATAAAAATCCAAAATTTTACTTAAGAAGAAAGGCCCCACTTTCCATAGTTAAATGCTCAAATTTTTATAAAATTATATTATATTATATTATATATATATATATATTTCTAAAAGTTGTACATTTTTTTATTATTAGTGATGTTAATGATACTACAAATTTTGCTATTGGATATATATATATATATATTTCTAAAAGTTGTACATTTTTTTATTATTAGTGATGTTAATGATACTACAAATTTTGCTATTGGCTTACAAATTGCCATGTTATTAATCACAAAAAAGTGATATAAACATTCATTAGTTAAATTGATGAAATTCATCAATGAGAGACAATATCACATTATATTTTGAACATTTTATAGTACTTTTAATTAGTGCATTTTTCTTTTTCATTTCTATTAAGACTCTCAAAGTACGAGACCAATAGAACCTTAACTCAATTGAAACCCTAAAATATTTCAAAAAGATGTTGCAAATGTGTTAAATTATCAATTATAGATTAATCTCTCATAATAGTTTGAGACTTTGATTTTTGTAAAATAATACCCTACAAAGCCACACACCAAATAATATCTATCTCTCTCTCTTAAAATCAAAATAAAAAATAAAAAAAATTAGATAACAACTTTATTTAACTATGCATCATCTTATATCCAAAATAAAGTATCTTTTTCAATCGCAATATATTTTTATTTCTATTTATTAATATTTATAGGTTCAACTATATATAATATTCAATTCTCTATATGAAATTAACATTAGTCTAGTTGGCATTATTTATGTATTTAATGTATCAAATTAACCTTGATTTGATTAGTATTAAATAATTTTGTTTAATTAATATTTACATATTAAAGGTCCCGCATGAATTTTTCGCATTAGGCTCCAAATTATGTTGGGCCGCCCCTGACTAGACAACAATTCCGATGAAGCTACTAAAGAAAAATAAAACAGATAATTGCATGACTACTTTTTAAGATGCAAGAATCAAACAAAACCTTGATTTCCTATTTTTCTCAATAAAAGATGAAGCACTATTGAGTTCACTTACCACTATAAGCCCTTTGATGATTTGGTCTGTGTAGTAGTCTGGCTGTGATTTTTGCAAAGAAAGCATATGGTCGATCATAGTGTTACCCTCTTTATCCTTACACCTTTGCTCATCAATAAGTGCTTGCAAGAACTCATCTGTCCTCTTGCAGAGACTGTTAAACTTTTTCTCCAAACCTCCATAATCCATCCACCGCAAGATGGGTACAAACTCCGCTGGATTTGATGCCCCACCGGACCCTGTTATCTCTTTCATTATCCACCTAAGATGTCTCGCTTCTTCCTCATCCTTCACGTCCTCACCGTACCTGTAGTACCGTTTCCCTGCCACCATTCTCATTATGCTGTTAAATGTCATCTCCAAGAGCATTGATTGTAGCTCCACCTTGGCGAAACCGTGGCAAGAATTGCGTGACAGGCTTCGTAGCAAGTGCTTGATCTCATCCCTTCGGATGCCTAAGAAATTGTTAAGGCGATTGTTTGAGAAGATTTCAAGGGTACTAATGCGGCGAAGGTTGCGCCAGTGATCACCATATGGGGATTGTGTTAAGGTGGTGTTGTTGTAATGTAGGTGCTTGCCTAATAGGGTGGGAGCACGGTTGGCTAATATTATGTCATTCTTTGTGAAGCATTCTTCAACTGCTGATGGGGATGACACAATGACCACAAGTTGTGAACCAAATTTGAGTGAGAATATTTGACCATATTTTTGTGAGAGGGCAAGGAAAGTACGGTGGAGTGGTTTTTTAATGATATGGAGATGGCCTATAATTGGAAGAGAAGGTGGGCTAGGTGGGAGGTGTTTTGGTCGAGTAGTTCTTGTTTTGACGATGAGCTTGATAGCAACAAGAAAGAAGAGAAGAGTGAGAGACAAATATAGTAAGATGGCTACCATGTTTATTTTTTATGATACTGAAATGATTTTGGATGCTCTGTGATTGAAAATGCATGCATGTGGTCACTACATATTTATAGGGACTAGCTAGTTAGTTTTAGAATATCATTTGTGTACACCACACTGAAGATCATGTTTCACGCTTTGGAGTTTGGTGGACAGATGAGATGCCTTTTTGGCCCAAAACGGATATAATAATGATGATGCCTAGCCAGTGCCTCACGTCACTGACTGCGTAGATTTTATTTGTTTCTCTCATTTAAAGTATGCAATCACATTTGGATTTGCATGCATGATTTTATATATCTCTATATATAGAAAGACAGTGTCAATGCCAAAAAAAAAAAAGTAAATTTGGTTTATTCAACTCTTTTCACTTTCACTTGCCTCTTTTCTTTTCTTTTCTTTTTTTTTTTTTTTTTTTTTTTTTTAATTTGGTTGGTAAATTGACCTATTCAACACGCTTTTTATTTTTTATTCTTTTATATACATATGAGCTACTCTAAAAAAAAAATGTCAATGCCAAAGAAATAGTGAATTTGATTTATTCAACTCTTTCTGCTTTCACTTGCTTCTTTTTTTCTTTTTTTTTTCTTTTCAAATTTGGTTGGTAAATTGGCATATTGAACACGTTTTATTTTTTATTTTTTATTCTTTTATATACATATAAGCTACTCTAAAAAAATAAAATATTAACAGAATAAATTATTACAATATTTTCACAATTGTTGTGAGGTGTTAATTTCTTATAGGCCAAAATAAAATAATAAAATATCATACTAGAACCAATCACAGCAAAAAATAAAGGTATTGTAAAAAAAAAAAAGTGTGACATACATAACATTTTTCACAACACTTTTATAACAAAGCATAGGAGGTAAATTGTTATTGGTTCTAATTTAAATTTACCAATAAAATTATTTTTTTCTCACTAATAACAACCCATAACAGCATACTACTTATAATTTGTTGTAAAAATGTTGTAAACATAGCATTTCTCTTGTGAAAATATTAAGAAATTTGTTGTCGTCATAATATTTTTACAACTACTAAAGTATCAATTCTTTAATAATCAAAATAAAATATAACAAAATTATGGTATTACGAAAATGTTGTACCATTATGTTGTGTTTCTAGAAAAAGTGTCAATGCCAAAAAAAAAAAAAACAGTGAATTTGGCTTATTCAACTCTTTCCACTTTCACTTGCTTTTTTTTTTTTTTTTTCAAATTTGGTTGGTAAATTGGCCTATTGAACACGCTTTTTATTTTTTATTCTTTTATATACATATGAGCTACTCTAAAAAAATAAAATATTAACACAATAAATTGCTACAATATTTTCACAATTGTTGAGGTGTTAATTCCTTATAGGCCAAAATAAAATAATAAAATATCATACTGGAACTAATCATAGCCAAAAATAAAGGTATTGTAAAAAACAAAAAAAAAATGTGCAACATCCATAACATTATTCACAACACTTTCATAACAAAGCATAGGAGGTAAATTGTTATTAGTTCTAATTTAAATTTACCAATGAAATTACTTTTTTGCTCACCAATAACAACCTGTAACAACATACTACTTATGATTTGTTGTGAAAATATTGTGAACATAACATTTCTCTTGTGAAAATGTTAAGATAATTTGTTGTCGTCATAATATTTTTAAAACTACTAAAGTATCAATTCTTTACGAATCAAAATAAAATATAACAAAATGATAGTATTATGAATTTTGACAAATCTACCTTTGGATTACATCTTATTCTTATATCCTTCATGCTTGCAAAATTTAAGAAAATTAAAGATCAATAGCTATGTCATCAATAAATTGTTTAAATTGTAAGTTTTATAGTTTAAAATTATGCATAAAATATAAGCTTATAGATCATATAGTAAATAATATCCAATTGACACAAAATTTGACATGTATATTAAAAGTGTAAAGAATATGAAATTCAACGATTAGATTTTCAAAATATGTAGTAATATTTATTTTATTGAGTAAGGTTGTGACCTAAGGCTACAGCTCACCTCCAATAAAAAGATATTTAGCAAGATTGTAGCCTAAGACTACAATTAATTTTATAACTAAACTTTGTTCTTTTTTATTGTATTTTTTTCTTTACGTACAATTTAAAATAAAAACACATAGTTTTGCACCAACAAAAAAAAAAATTAGAATAAAAACACATTTCATCCTTTATGTTTGAGATAGTTCACAGTTCCTCCTTACACTTTAAAATCAAGCAATTCTCCCCTTAGTGTTTTGGAAAATAGCAAATATTTCATATTATTATTCTTTCAATTAAACTCTAATGAAAGCTTATAATTTTTAAAATATTACATTATGTAATGTCTAAAATACTCCAACTAAATTTTAATATTCCAAAAAATTTTCTTCACATATTTTGAGTTTTAGATGGTAGTAATGATTAGAAAGTTGAAATGATGATATAAGGTATTTTATTTATTGCCTAAAGAACATTGATTTTCTTGGTTTAAATCTTCAAACTTATGATTTATCTAATAGAAAATTCGAGACACATGCCTTTTGTTATTTATTTATTTTTTCTTTTCTTGCCTAAAATGGGTGCTCATTAAAAACCAAGCTAGCTAAACATTGTACCTAGACTCATGTAGAATGATAAAGAAGAAAGTATGAATGAAAAAATTTTCATTGTGTATGGTTGAAGGTATTTGATGAAACGGTTCAATTGTAGCATATGACATCTTTCATTATGAAACTTTAAATATTATGACAATATCTTAGCAAAACTCAGTTGCTTATTGTTGGAAGATGATAATATGCATTATCATTCTTAGAAGTTTTTAGTAAGTGGATATTGATATTAGCAAATAAGTACTAAGAAATTGTTATAATAAAATAGATATTCATATGTTAAATAGCTACCCTAACATTGTGTGTGACATACATTTTTTTTATGTATATAGTTTCATACTTCTTCAAATAGATTGAGTCTTTGTTCCGAGAACAACCTACTGTAGGAAATCCAAGCCCACTACACAAATAAGTTGTGAGCCCGAGTGAGCCCTAGCCCAGTGGTCTCGCTTAAGGCACGCACACATAGTTTTTCTCCTTTTTTTACACTTAGTAATCACACAATCTCTCCATGAGAGAGAGAGAGAGAGAGAGAGAGCTTAATAGGAAAAAAAAAGGACAAAAGGGATAAGACAAACCCCACACATAAAAGTTGACTGGAATAAGCTTGATTGATTGTTTTTTTCTTCTTCACCATTGTCTTTCCTTTAAAAAAAAATTATTTCTCATTTATTTGCTTTTGATAATATTGTTTTAAATAAGGAAAGATGCAACTGAATTTAATATTCACGTAAAGTCAATTCAAGATGCAAATCATATTTCAAATTTTGTTAACCAATTAAGAGTTTTGACTGTTTTAGATGAAAACTTCGAAATTGATATGGTTTCATTGTTCAATGAATTTATGCTTTCAAAAAACAGACCCAAAAGGAAATATTTCCAAAATAATTTTGCTCAGTCTAAAAAAGATAGTGTTAAAAGAAAATGGAAAGAAAATGCATCAATTGAAAAAACATATTTTGTTTTTTGATTTCCTTGAAAATTATTATGTTTCAAAATATGAAGTTTTAAAAAACCATTTGAATGTGATCAAGAAATCAAATTTTTTGTGAATGCTATCACCGAAGCACCAAAGTAAAATTCGCGAAGGAGCAATTGGGGGCAAACCGTATTAATGATGGTAAAATTCGAATTTGTTTCAAAGCTTGAAACTGATATTAATGATGCTTTAGACCTGTCTTATGATTTTTCTACTAATATATTTATTCATGAACCAAGGATGAGTTTGTACCAATATTTCACAGGTAATACTAGTAATGCCAAATTGTCAACTATTACCAATCATCCTAATATTCTCAATGATTCTTTGCAGGAATCAAGCAATGATGTGTGGATAAATATCACTAATAAGTGGGATAATAATAATATTTATATTTATACCACTAGTAAGTGGATTATTATGGCTCCCTCAACAGAGAGGAAAAATAAGGGAAAAGCTCCTACACTAGACTATTCTCAAAACGAAAGGCTCCCAGCGAGACAACCTTTTAAAATGCATGAAGGCGCATCTTCTAGGGTAAAACCCAATGGATCAATATCCCTTCAGGAATTTGTCCCAGCAACGATGACATATTCCAGTGGTGATATGATAATTGCTTTGCAGGAAGTTTTATCTAAAATATTACAATTCCACAATGGAACCTATTCAGAACTTCCAGATTCTATTAAACTTATTCTTGATAACCTTCAAGCTTCTTTTACCAGAAACCACCATAACCTATTTCAACAAACCCTTCAAGCACTCAAAATTCACCTTGTTAACCTTACTGCTCAAAATGAGGCTTATATGAGCCATCATGTTGACCTTGTTTCAGAAAATGATCCTACTTTAGAAAATAACCTTGCTCCAAAAAATGAGGCTTTTAGAAGCCATCTTGTTAACTATCCAAATATTACAATTGATCCTTACATTAGTAAACTCTTTGGCAAAGAGGATATCCATTCAATGGATAAAATGACTATAATGGGCACTGACTATGCTAGATTGAGTCTTAAGACCCAATCTCAGTTAAGAAGTACTATTGCCAACTTGCCAATAGATATATAATCTCGTATTCTAAAAAGCAAGGTAATGTTTAGGTCTTTTGACCTATGGTTCGAATATTTCAAAACACTTGTTACAACTGCTATTTCTGATCCTGCTAATTCAGATGATATTGGTGATATCCTTCAACAAGCTGATTGGCGAGAACACTTTGGGATCAGTCCCAGAGTATATGAAATGAAGAAACATCCGTTTCCTGGCCTTCTGGTCAATTATGGCGATAATTCAATTTTAGATGATTTAGATGTTGCTAACAATTATGGTGATGATTTAGAGGATGCCGGTAAAAGCCCCAGTTGCCTTTCCCAAATGTTTGAGTATGGCTTTATTAGACTCATAAAATTAACAAGTCTTGACCAAGCTAGCCAACTTCCACAAATCATTCAAACTACTATTAAAAATTTTGAAAGTCCTTTTGTTTCCATCTGACGCTGGAGCACCCTGCCAAAATGGGAAAAAGGTAACTGGATGGATGTCCAACCATCAAAACATCTTGTTCTCATTAATGGGTACACCCACCAAGGACAATGGTATGAAGGAGACTCTCACTTATCCTTCCAAAACCCCTACGCCTTTGCTAAGTGTTGGAGAAACTATTTCAATAATCAAATTCTTGAAGTCATTCAAATCCTATGGAAACATTATCATTTCATGGGAAGTACAGATAGAATTTTTGTTTTTTGGCCCCAGACCTTATGCTCCTGCCATCACTCATATGCACATAGTAGATCATTGTGATCCAAGAAGTTTTATCACTCTAGGAAAAACTCCAGAGTTTGAGCCACTTCTATATTGCGGATCTTGCAATCAGTATTCTATTTACCATAAGCATAAATGTAATGATGATCCTCCATGGGACCCATTTGATGGCTATCCATCTAATGCTTCTTCTACTAATTAATGTTGTAGCCCTCTTGGGTTACTGTTAAAGCATTACTATTTTAAAATTCTTGTTCTCACTGATAAAGTTACTCCCCTATGTTTCTCCCACAGTCAGTCAAGATACTCCTGATCTCTCGCAGTTGACTGATGATTGATTTCTCTCTTTATTTGTCTAGCCTGCACAATGGCTAAAAATGTTGCAATATTCAAATGATGCAGTACCTACACCTGTCAAGCCCATGCACCTGCTGTACCATGATATTCCTGTGCAAAGCCATGCATCTGACAAAGTTGAAGTCATTAAAAAGAAAAAGATATGGAATCTACATAGCCATGATACTCCTACATGTTCCATTATATGTTTCTTTTGCTTTTTGTCCTCTCAAAGTCAGAAATTCTTCTTTTGAGTATGCCAAAATTGCTGGAGATTTCAAGACAAAAAGTGGAAAAAATTACTGCTCACGGATTACTGTTCACGGATTACTATTCATGGATTACCGTTCACAAAAACCTTGTAACTAGGACTAGTTCAAGCTTTGTAACTATTCTGAGATCTTGTATTCACTACTACTGTAAGTGTTTAATCTACTTTCAATAAGAAGTATTTTCAGTTTTATGTTCATTATACTACTTGTTGCTACCGTCACCTTGGACGGATTACTGCCATACCGGATATATATATTTATATATATTATCTAAAAATATTTCTCAAATTTCTAGACATTCATCTCACCAATTTAGTAAATAAACAAATATTTTTCAGTTAACTTTCAAATTTTAGACGATTTGATTTATTTATATCCTCTAACAAAATATCCTAATTTAACATAAGAATTTGGAAATGAAAAGTAAAATTATCCAAATCCTTTCTTACTCCTTAAACACATATACAAATCACTATCAAGACCACACCCAAAAAAAAAAAAAAAAAAGAAAAAAAGAAAAAGGGAAACAACTTTATATAGATACAATAATTCAATTTTCAAATTGAATATGTAATTGTTTATTTTAGTTTATTAAATGATTAAAATTATCCGTGAATAACTAAGCAAGTCTCTAAAAAGTAACTTAAGGAGATCGTTCAAACATTATCCGTCGACTTAGAAAGAAGCTTATGCATGATTGGGCGTGCTTTGCACATGGCCTCCAATGGCATGACTTTAGGCATAGTGACCCCACTACCTTCATTTATGTCAACCTCTTTTGTAGTAACCCTTTCCCACTCAAAATTTTGAATCAACGAACCCAAAGTTAGGCTCACTGTACGTTGGGCGAGGCTCGACCCAGGACAAGTCCTCCTCCCAATCCCAAATGGCATTAGCTTATGTCCTTCAAGCTCACTATTTTCAAACCTCTCAGGCTTAAAACTAGTTGCATCGTCCCACACCTTAGGATCTCTATGTATGGCCCATGCATTGACCAATAACATTGTGCCACTCGGTACATCATATCCTCCAATGGTACAATTAGCGGAGGACATATGGGGTACTAACAATGGTGCTGCTGGATATAATCGAAGGGTTTCTGAGATAATACTTTGAAGGTAATGTAATTTGGACACATCTGATTCCTCAATCAATTTCTCTTCTCCAATTTGACTATCTATCTCATCTCTAGCCTTCTTCAATATATTAGGATGATTTAGTAGATTAGTCATTGCCCACTCTAATGTGACTGCTGATGTATCAGTCCCTACCAATAACAATACCTGCGCATTATAAACGAAGTGTTTAGAATAGAACAATAGTATATTAAATAAAATGGTTTGTTTTGGGACATTTAACGATGATGACATGTATGTAACTAGTTCTTATTTTAGTTATTTGATAAGTTGTATGTACCTAATTAGTCTAATGTTATTATGGATTTTTTTTTTTTTTTTTGTTAGGACTAAGTGTGCGTTTGGATGCGGATAAAAAAACTAAATTATTTTATTATTCAGCTTATTTTTGCTACTATTCATGGGTTCCACTGTACTTTTTGATACTATTCATAAATTCCACGATGCTATTTCAGCTCATTTTTACCTTTATCTACAATATTTTTAGCAACAAGTTTTTAATTTCAACAAAATAAGCGTTGCCAAATAAGCCCTAAAAATATCACTTTTTCGCACTAGACAGCAATTTCGATGAAGCTACTAAAGAAAAAGAAAACAGATAATTGCATGACAGCTTTTTTAGATGCAAGAATCAAACAAAACCTTATTTCCTAGTTTTCTCAATAAGAGATGAAGCACTATTGAGTGCACTTACCAATATAAGACCCTTGATGATTTGGTCTGTGTAGTAGTCTGGCTGCGATTTTTGCAAAGAAAGCATATGGTCAATCATAGTGTTACCCTCTTCCTCCTTACGCCTTTGTTCATCAATAAGTGCTTGCAAGAACTCATCTATCTTCTTAGAGAGACTCTTCAATTTCTTCTCCAAACCTCCATAATCCATCCACCGCAAGATGGGTACAAACTCTGCTGGATTTGATGCCCCTCCGAACCCTGTTATCTCCTTCATTATCCGCCTAAACTGTCTTGCTTCTTGCTCGTCCTTCTCATCCTCATCATACCTGTAGTACCGTTTCCCTGCCACCATTCTCATTATGGTGTTAAATGTCATCTCCAAGAGCATTGATTGTAGCTCCACCTTGGCAAACCCGTGGCAAGAATTGCGTGACAGGTTTCGTAGCAAGCACTTGATCTCGTCCCTTCGGATGCCTAAGAACTTGTTGAGGCGATTGTTTGAGAATATTTCAAGGGTACTAATACGGCGGAGGTTGCGCCAGTGATCGCCATATGGGGATTGTACTAAGGTGGTGTTGTTGTAGGCAAGGTGCTTGCCTAATAGGGTGGGAGGACGGTTGGCTAATACTATGTCATTCTTTGTGAAGCATTCTTCAACTGCTGATGGGGATGACACAATGACCACAAATTGTGAACCAAATTTGAGTGAGAATATTTGACCATATTTTTGTGAGAGGGCAAGGAAAGTACGGTGGAGTGGTTTTTCAATGATATGGAGATGGCCTATAATTGGAAGAGAAGGCAGGCTAGGTGGGAGGTGTTTTGGTCGAGTAGTTCTTGTTTTGACGATGAGCTTGATAGCAACAAGAAAGATGAGAAGAGTGAGAGACAAATATAGTAAGATGGCTACCATGTTTATTTTTTATGATTCTGAAATGATTTTTGATGCTCTATGATTGAAGATGCATGCATGTGGTCACTACATATTTATAGGGACCAGCTAGTTAGTGTTTGAATATCATTTGTGTACCTTTCAAAAAAAAAGAATAACATTTGTGTACACCACATTGAAGATCACGTTTCACGCTTTGGAGTTTGGACAGATGAGGTGCACGCCTTTTAGGCCCAAAGAGGATATAATAATGATGGTGCCTATCCAGTGCCTCGAGAAGTTCTTGGTCCACAAACTAGTGCACAACTCACCCATGTGGTGAGTTGTGGTTGGTGGTGGGATGACCTATCATCACCCCTCCACCAACCACAACTCGCCACATGGGCGAGTTGTGCACTAGTTTGTGGCACCAAAATTTTTCTTGTTTCTCTCATTTGATTTGCGTCATTGAGTATGTAATCGCATTTGGCTTTGCATGCATTATTTTATATATATATATATATATATATAATGTGTCGATAAGGAGAAGTTGTACCTGTACCAAGTATATGTTACTCAGGCAAGTTAGAAATAGGAAAAAAAAGAGAGTCTCCTTAATTTTTTTTTTTAATAATAATAATAATAATAATAAAAAAAGAGAGAGAAGATTCAATTATGTACTTATTTCTCGCCCAATGTCTTAGGTAGCAGTTGCGAAGGCAATGTGTCAAACTCTCTAGTCTCTAAACTCTCAATAACACTTCAAGCTAGGTATATATCATGCATCTAGTTCGTGTATATTTACTAAAATGTGTGAGATTTACTTCCATATGAGAGGGAGGAAATATACATACACCTAATGATACACGATGTATTTTCTCCGCTTTCTATAAGTATAAGTCTTTTGGACTATACATTTACTCATTGGCAGAGCCAAGGGGGCCATGGCCCCTTGACTTTTTGAAATTCCCATTAGATTTTTGTCAAAAACAAACAAAATCATTTACAACTTACTTCTTGGCCCCTTGAAATTTTAGATTTTGACCTCCTAAAATAAAAAATTTAGAACTTTTTGTTATTAGCAAATAGATAGAGTAGAGTTTACTAGTTTAGTCCTTAAACATTTATATTTGATCCTCAAATATTTAAACTTATAAAAAGAAATGGAATAGAAAACCCAAAACATTAAATTGGAAAAGAAAAACCCAAAAAACAAAATATTGCCTTGGCGCAATAATTAGTTGTGGGCGTGGCCTCTTTAAATACTTACAAAACCCCAATTGTCTAAAATCCAAATTAACAGTTTCTCCAAAAAAAAAAAAAATCCAAATTAACAAAGAAAAAAGTACAGATAAAATAAAATAGATCAATTTATTGTGTGAAAACCTCACGCCACCACACCGTCAATCGAATCACCTCGCCGATGTGGTCCGCTCAGTTCATGCTCCAATCCAAGTCAATAGCAACCGATTTATCTTCTTCTTCTTCTTCTTCTTCTTCTTCTTCTTCTTTGTGTGATACCATGAGCTCTTTTAGTAGTTTTAATGTTGTCTTGTAACTTTAAAGTTTAAAGTGACTGACTCTAAACTTTGGCTAAAAACATGTATGGCTATATGTGTTTATTTATAACTTTATTTATTATTCTTTTTTTTTTTTCTGAGAAAAATTATTCTTTAGTTTTTAGAATCAACTTATTCACTATTCATATACTAACATCTAATATATAATATGTATTATTTTTTAGTTTATATATATATATATTTGAAATTAATTATGTAACTAGTTTATAAATTTCAAATATTTAGCTTTTAAAGTGTGAGTTTTTAAAGTTAATATATGGAACTAATTATTTTTTTTGATGAATTTTTTTTTTTCAAGAATTTTGTTATAAGTAGTTGCCCTCGGATAAATTTCTGAGCTCCACCACTACATTTACTATGCATAAATTGTTTTACAAAGCCATTACAAGGTTGACATTTTATGTAAGACTGAAGCTTATGGTTAATATAAATTTTATTATATAAGTTTTATAAATTTATATGTTGAATTTCACATATAAAACTTAAAAAAATGCATTAAAAATGTATTTATCATGTTATTGATGCATAACATCCATCAAATGTATTCATTATCACCGCTATCTCTCTTCGTAGTCGCCAACAGTCCACTATAATCCTTCACTTCTTCATTGTCAAGTTTGAATTTCACTCTCACTTCTTCAACCCGATCTGTTGCTGCCATCTTATCTACCAACTTATCTGTCAACAACCCACTGCAATTCTGTTGCTGCAATTTGGGAGAGTTCAAACTTTGTGCTCTAAAGAAAATTCATCCATTTATGGTTCAAACTTATCCTATTGGCCGTATCTTTTCATTTATTTTCTATCACAAACCTATACATCAAACAATTATAGGGAGAGAGAGTCAATATATATTGTGGGGACATTTTTTTCTTCAAGGCCAAGGGCTAGACCAATTGGAGCCTAGGCAATTTTTGCTCTTGTCCCACATTGGAAAGAAAGCCTCCCTCTTCATGCCATATAAGGGATGACCAATGCTGATATGACTTACAAGACGGATTCCAAAACCTTAATTCCTTTCCCTTGATTGTTTACATCTTTTTATTGCTTTATATCTTTTGCTTAGTTTAACTATTTGCTTAATTTTATTATTTGCTTAGTTTATTTAATTTCAAAACAACCAATTTTTATTAAACTAGATTAGGATTAATTTGGTTAAGGTTTAATTAATTTTCCTACGTTCATTCAAGTCCCTGTGGGTTCGACCTCGTTCTTGTCAAACTATACTTCGGTACGGTTCGTACACTTGCGAGTA
>NW_027070415.1:37517-42887 GCF_002906115.3 Quercus suber
TCCAGAGATTTGTCTTGTGAGTGTTGTGGTGCCATAAATTGAGGAGTTGATTGAGGAATGGGAGGAAATGCTTGAGTAGGTGGACGAAATTGACTTTGTTGATGCATTTGTTGTCCACCTACATTTGTGGGAGAATGGTTTTGCCTCCAAGAGAAATTAGGATGATTTTGCAAATTTGGATTGTATGTCTTTGAAAATGGACTAGCAAGTGGCCTTCCATAATTATTTAGTGCATTTGCTTGCTCGGTATGGTATTCAGGGTAACCAACAATGGAAGGACACATTTGTGTTGCATGCATAGGACTTGCACAAATAGAGCATGTTTCACTTTGAACTTGATTGACAGAATTCATCCCTCTACCTAAAGCTAAAGCTTCAACCTTACGAGTGAGATTGTCCAACTTACCTTTTATGTCTAAATCTTCACTAATTTCATACAATCCTCTTTTCTTAATTGCAGGGGCAGATCTCTCTCTATGATAGGAAAAATCCATTGTTGTGAGCTTTCTGATAAATTCTCAAGAAATTTGTATGCCTCATCATCCATACGATTCAAAAATCCACCACCATTCATGGACTCAATCATGTTACGATTTGTCTGAGTCAAACCATTATAAAAATATTGTATTAGTCTTCATGTTTCAAAACCATGATGAGGACATTTTAAGATCAAGTCCTTAAATCTCTCCCAACTTTCATAAAATTTCTCTTGTTCATCTTGATAAAAATCTGCAATTTCTCTCCTCAAAGCATTGGTCTTGGCCATTGGAAAAAATTTAGAGAGGAATTTTGTGACCAACAGTTCCCATGAAGTTATAGATCCAGGTGACAAAGAATTAAGCCATGCTTTTGCCTTATCCTTCAAGGAAAAAGGGAATAAACGCAAGTGAACAGAGTCATCAGTGAAATTCTGGAATTTACAAGTAGCACAAATCTCAAGAAAATCCTTCACATGCATATAAGGATCTTCTCTATCCAATCCATGAAAATTAGGAAGAAGGTGAATTATCTGTGGCTTCAACTCAAAATGTTTAGCAGTGACTATAGGCAATACTATGCAAGATGGAGGGTTGGTGGTTATGGGTGAGAACAACTCCCTAAGAGTTTTTGAATCATCTCTTATTTCTCCCATTGTGGATGAATAATCAAAACTAACAAAACGATTTTCTTTATCACGTATCCAAGTTCTCATACACCAAGCACAAAGAAAAAAAAATTTGTTTCTTTTTTTTTTAATTTAAAAAAAAAAATTAACTAAAACTAGTAGAAAGAAAAATTCAATTAAGACCTAATTTATTTTCCTAACCAAGTCCCTGGCAACGGCGCCAAAAACTTGTTGTGAAATTTAAAATACTCGCAAGTGTACGAATCATACCGAAGTATAGTTTGACAAGAACGAGGTTGAACCCACAAGGACTTGAATGAACGTAGGAAAATTAAATCAAATTTTAACCAAATTAATCCTAATCTAGTTTAATAAAAATTGGTTGTTTTGAAATTAAATAAACTAAGCAAATAATAAAATTAAGCAAATAGTTAAACTAAGCAAAAGATATAAAGCAATAAAAAGATGTAAACAATCAAGGGAAAGGAATTAAGGTTTTGGAATCCGTCTTGTAAGTCATATCAGCATTGGTCATCCCTTATATGGCATGAAGAGGGAGGCTTTCTTTCCAATGTGGGACAAGAGCAAAAATTGCCTAGGCTCCAATTGGTCTAGCCCTTGGCCTTGAAGAAAAAAATGTCCCCACAATTGCAGAAGGAAATTGAAAAAAAAAAAAAGTTTGTTTGATTTTCTTTGTTTTGTTTTTTTTTTTTTTTAGTAGTCATTCTCAGAATTTTGTGGGTATATTCCCTGCAAACCCTCACGAGACTACAACTCGTCCACTAGTGTAAGTTAGGGGTTTAAAGGCTTGTTACATACACTAAATGCAATCGAAAATTCCAGCAAAAGTGGATTAGTTAGAATATTTTCTTTGTTTAGTTTTACTCTTTATCTGTTTTGCTGGAGGACTAGCAAAATGTAGGTTTTGGGGTATTTGATGTGCATGAAATATATACAATAAAATACTCACATATCTAAATATTTAGCTTTACTTTTATGTTATTTTGTGACTGATTATATAATATCTTTGTATTGCAGGTAACAAGGGCTTTACATGCAAAGTGGGGCTAGGCCAATTGAATCAAGCCAACTTACATCCAGCTAGGCATGAATTCAAGAGAAGATCAATCCAATTAAATTTAAGTCCAATTGGAGTAAGGAATCAAAGGAAATTTGCACCAAATCCAAGTCCAATTCGGATTAGGATTCCAGCCTACACATCAATTAGTATTTTTGGTATAACTTTTGGGTCAAATGTCCAATCAAGATGATTCAAGTTGGGTTAGAAAGTTAAATTAAAGAGTTATAACTTTGTAGTTTACTAGGAGCCCAAATTCTGACGTTAAGTGGGCCTAAATAGTCGGATAAATGAAGCCTAAAAATCTGGGATTTTCTCCAAACGGGAATTCAACTTGTAATAAGATTCCTTGACCTATTTAAAGGCTAATTAGGGCAACGAATAGTGCTAGGGCTGAGGCTAGTGCTAGGGCAGAGGGCTGAACATGGAGAGTGTGGCTACATCTTTGGTTTTCTTCCATGACAGTTAGTTTTATTTTATTTGTCTAGTTTAATGTTTAGTATTTTACTCTTGTGTTTTATTTCAATTACTATGAGTAGCTAAATTTATAATTAGGGTTGAAGATGAAACCTTGTTAAGGATTATTAGTAATATTTATGTGATTTGATTTTTCCCACAATAGTTGTTCTTTAATGAATTAAATTGTTCTTGTTTTATATCAATTAACTAAGATGAGATTCTAGATATGAGTTCAATCATGTTTTTCTCATGATTTAGGATTTGTCTTAATTAATTGAATTCTTGGTTTATTAATTCTTGATTATAAAATTGGATATCGTTTGTGATTTGTCTGTCAATGGATACAAGTTTTGATTTGATTTTTAGAATTGGATATATCTTGTGATTTGTTTGGCTACGGATACAATTGATGATTTGGTTTTATACTTAAGAAACGAAGAAGAACATGCTTTAGATATTTAAATAGAAGTTTTAATGATAATATTTTCCATGGTAGCAAGATTGATTTCTGGATTATCATGTAGTGGTTGGGAAAAATTAATAATCATAAATATATGCTGATATGACTTACAAGACGGATTCCAAAACCTTAATTCCTTTCCCTTTATTGTTTACATCTTTTTGTTGCTTTATATCTTTTGCTTAGTTTTACTATTTGCTTAATTTTATTATTTGCTTAGTTTATTTAATTTCAAAACAACCAATTTTTATTAAACTAGATTAGGATTAATTTGGTTAAGATTTGATTTAATTTTCCTACGTTCATTCAAGTCCCTGTGGGTTTAACCTTGTTCTTGTCAAACTATATTTCGATACGGTTCGTACACTTGCGAGTATTTTAAATTTCATAACATGTTCTTAATTGTTCTTATATGTTCTTCACATGTTCTTGGTTGTTCATCACATGTTCATGCATAACACTAGTTTTAATCTTAAATCTACATGAAAAATATGAAAAACATGTTTGTTTCTTAATTCTTTCAAATCCTTGAATCTAGGATATCACCATTCACACACATTCACTAGAATTTATTTTTCAATCCAAATGAAGTGCTTAATAAATTGAATTAGGGTTTATCACATGCACACACTTTAAATTCAACATGCAAATTGATTGATAACATATTGGATGATGTGATATGAATGTTGGCCACCATAGTCTAGATGACCGGTTTCACCGGGCAAGGTGGGTGCCTAATACCTTCCCACCTTGTAACATAGCCTCCGAACTTAGATCAAGGATTAGTAGATCAAATGTTTATTCTTGTAATTTTCAATTTCTAGATTGTAACTAGGAAACAAAGCCATGTATTTTATCTTAGATTGTATTTAGGACCAAAGCCATGTATTTTCCTATGATCAATGTAAATTCAATTTCAAATTAATAAAATGATGAATTTTTCAATTATGGTTTTCTTATTTATTCCAACAATTAAATAAGTGGCGACTCTATTGTAAAACCTTTAATCTAAAGGGGAAAATATAACTAGTCAAACCTCCATTTTGAGAGGCAATAACACAACTCCACCCATTCACGTGGGTTTGGCCCAACATTCTAAAAAAAGAGGCCGGGGACGTGGTCTCTCACAGTGGCGACTCCATTGGGGATATTGAGGGCTAAGTTTCAATTAGGTTATGATGGCCAACCATGTCATTGTTTGTTTATTGCTTTTTGTATATAATATGTATAATATGTCATTATATTGCATGTCATGCATCATTTGCTTGAATGAAATTTATTTTATTTGTGTGCTAGCCCGGAAGCCCGGTAGTATTAGCTGTGGATTGTGGTCTTCCTGAGACTCACATACCCAGCGGTGAACCTACCACCCACCGTGACAAGGATCATCATGGTTATGCCATGGTGGTTCATAAGGACAAACTGTACCATTCGGACTAACACGGCACTCCTAGCGGCACAAGTTGGGAGGTACGACGTCCTAACTTGTGGGGACCTTTAACCTACCTTCTACCCATGTTGTAATGACTCATAGAACCTACCTTTAGGTCGGTCTATGTAAATTGCATTTCATTATGCATTTGTTTGACCGCTGTTTGAACCATGATGACTCAAGTCCAACGCTTGAGCCCATTATGATTATTTGAACCTTGTATGATGTGAATGAACTCAAGCTAAAAAGCCTATGATTGAACTCTACTTGGTATGTAAGCCCAAAATTGTTTCTTGAATGAGTCTAAGCCCAACACTTGAGCCCATCAAAGGTGTATAGACATGATCAACTTCAAAGGCCAAAAACTCACAAGATGCATGCCTTTCAAGTGCAAGCCCAAGTCATTTCAAGCAAATACCAAAAGATCATAATCAAATTTCAAGTCTTCCAAGAGCAAGCCCAAGCCACTTCATCATAATTAAGGTTCAAGCACACCAAGCCTCAAGCATCTTAAATGGACCAAGAAGAAACAAATGGCCCAACTTTGCCTCACTCCACATTTGATTTGCAACATCATGGTTAAAGCTTAAAGTTTGTTTGTTTATTCCATGTTTCTATGTTTCTTTGAATTCAAAAATTTCATGTTGCATTTAATGAGCTTTGTTCATGTATATATATTAAGAAAAAAAATACAAAAAAAAAAAATACAAAAAAATACAAAAATTTCAAGATTTCCAAATCTTTCCCCAAGGGAAAAAAAAAAAAAAAAAAAAAAAAAAAAAAAAAAAAAAAAAAAAAAAAAAGAAAAAAAATTTAAAAAAAAAAAAAAAAAAAAA
>NW_027070415.1:44896-50709 GCF_002906115.3 Quercus suber
AAAAAAAAAAAAAAAAAAAAAACTTCATTAAATTCTTCTTCAAGAATAGAAAGCTATAATCCTTTTCCATATTCTCCAGCAGTGCAACATCAAGTCAACTCTCTACCCTCAGCATTCATCGAAGCATGGAATATGTCCTTAACTAGGGGCATTCGCTAGGTATGCTGAATTCTTTTCAATGAATAACTCTGTTACTCATTGAAAATATTTATTTTGTAGGTACTAGGGTAAAAGGCCGACACACATCGGCATGAGCCAAAAGATCCAAAAATCCTAGGTCTTTGAAAACATAAGCCAAGATCCAAAACCTTTGGTCCTCTGAAAACATGAGCCAAAACCTCAAAAACCCTTGGTCCCCTGAAAACATGAGCTAAGATCCAAAAATCCTAGGTCTCTGAAAACATGAGCCAGGATCCAGAATCTTTGGTCGATTGAATACATGAGCCAAAGCCCAAAAAACCCTTGGTCCTCTGAAAACATGAGCCAAGATCCAAAAATCCTAGGTCTCTAAAAACATGAGCCAGGATCCAGAACCTTTGGTCGCTTGAAAACATGAGCCAAAGCCCAAAAAACCATTGGTCCTCTGAAAACATGAGCCAAGATCCAAAAATCCTAAGTCTCTGAAAACATGAGCCAGGATCCAAAACCTTTGGTCCTCTGAAAACATGAGCCAAAGCCCCAAAAACCATTGGTCCTCTGAAAACATGAGCCAAGATCCAAAAATCCTAGGTCTCTGAAAACATGAGCCTGGATCCAGAACCTTTGGTCCTCTGAAAACATGAGCCGAAGCCTAAAAAACCCTTGGTCCTCTGAAAACATGAGCCAAGATCCAAAAATCCTAGGTCTCTGAAAACATGAGCTAGGATCCAGAACCTTTAGTCCTCTGAAAACATGAGCCAAAGCCCCAAAAACCCTTAGTCCTCTAAAAACATGAGCCAAGATCCAAAAATCCTAGATCCTCTGAAAACATGAGCTAGAATCCAGAACCTTTGGTCCTCTGAAAATATGAGCCAAGATCCTAGGTCCTCTGAAAACATGAGCCAGGATTCTTGGTCCTCCATTTTTTTTTTCTTGACCTCAGGTAAGCATGTTTTGTACTCATTAAAAAAAAAAATTGCATACATGAACTACATTTGGACCTGATCCTCCCACCAAGAGGTACGTAGGCAATCTCCATCGAGATTCGCTCCACATTTTGATCGCAACATAACTGTCTACATTTTTATCTACATACATCATACATTCACCACGGTTAAATACTGATTGCAAAGTTAGGTGTCTCTTTCATATATTGACATTCGCTTTTCAAGCTCTGCCAATGAAGGGCATTCTGTTGACACCCCATTTTGCAACCTGTATTTAACCTCACATGGAGGGTAAAATGGTACTTTCATCTTGAAAATATGCATCTTGATTCTGGCCATTAGATCCTTAATCTCATTTCACTAAAATGATCTTGATGTTGTAACGATCAAATCGACTGATCATAAGGCCTAATCGGACCACTAGATTGAAAGTTATCATCAAATCAAGTTTTAATGGTTGAGATGCACTATCACAAATTGAGTCCGACTATATGTGATTATGAACAATTGATTTCAATTGGTTATAAGTGTAACCAATTTAATATCAATAATGTGTCATAATTTGATTGGGTAGGACTACATTTTATAGTGAGGTTGCATATACCTAATTAATTAGATAGTTAAACATTAATTATTCAATGAGTAATTTGTACAATTATCTTTTCATTAGAGTAAATTTGAAACTAATTAAGTCTGAAATTGGAGTGATTGAATCCATTTAATGTTAATTGGGAGCTAATTTGGGACCTATTAATGTTAATTGTGCTGAAACTATTTTCTAACAAATAACCTCTGCTCACCATTTGATCAATATCTCTCAGAATATTTTGAATCTGTGAATGAGGTTAATTTTCCCAGGAACTAGACATCTGGCACTTCAATTTGAGTACAAGAATGAGACAATTCCGATCATAATTGAGTCAGATATGATTTTTCGAAGATGGCTCTACAGGCTGTTACAGCAGCTACGGGGAAACCGAATTTTGGCTTACTCTCCACTCCTACCAATCTCTCCATTTAATGCACCAGATTTTTCCCAAGGCTAAAATGAAGTCTAGGTTCATAATCCTTGTTAACTCTCATTAAATGGCCTTCCATTCATATTCCCTCCACCACTACTATATAAACCCTCTCCTTCCTTCATTCCAAAGCACACACCAAAATCCCCTCTTTTCCCCTCTCTTAAGTTCTAGTGAAGTTGAGTAGTCTTGTCATATCTTGGTCTTCTTGAAACTCAAGGTATTGAGTGAGACTCACTCTTCCTCACCTAACTCTTCTTTTCCTCCACCCTAGGACCGCCCTCAAGAGTCTCCTCTTCCACCATATGGATCTTGCATGAAGGTATAATCTCTTTCTCTAATTGTTTTTCATGTTGCCATGATAAGGGTTTAAGATTAAAGTATGATAATAATCATTTAAATTCCTTTGAATATGTTTGAATGTTCTTAATTGTTCTTATATGTTCTTCACATGTTCTTGGTTGTTCATCACATGTTCATGCATAACACTAGTTTTAATCTTAAATCTACATGAAAAATATGAAAAACATGTTTGTTTCTTAATTCTTTCAAATCCTTGAATCTAGGATATCACCATTCACACACATTCACTAGAATTTATTTTTCAATCCAAATGAAGTGCTTAATAAATTGAATTAGGGTTTATCACATGCACACACTTTAAATTCAACATGCAAATTGATTGATAACATATTGGATGATGTGATATGAATGTTGGCCACCATAGTCTAGAAAACCGGTTTCATCGGGCAAGGTCGGTGCCTAACACCTTCCCACCTTGTAACATAGCCTCCAAACTTAGATCAAGGATTAGTAGATCAAATGATTATCCTTGTAATTTTCAATTTTTAGATTGTAACTAGGAAACAAAGTCATGTATTTTATCTTAGATTGTATCTAGGACCAAAGCCATGTATTTTCCTATGATCAATGTAAATTCAATTTCAAATTAATAAAATGATGAATTTTTCAATTATGGTTTTCTTATTTATTCCAACAATTAAATAAGCGGCGACTCCATTGTAAAACCCTTAATCTAAGAGGAAAATATAACTAGTAGAACCTCTATTTTGAGAGGCAATAACACGACTCCACCCATTCACGTGGATTTGGCCTAACATTCTAAAAAAAGGGGCCGGGGACACAGTCTCTCACAGTGGATCCCACTATTTTCACAATATTACAAATGTGCCATTCAGAATTGTTATTTAAATGTTGAATACACTTCTTTAATGGTTCTCTAAATACAAGTTTTAAGGCACCTATACTGAGTACTGTTATCTAAATGCCCATTAAATAGTATCCTTACCAAACAACTCACTCCAAAGTGGGACCCACAATTTTGAGCATTTAAATCATAGAAAACACTCTTCAAAAGCCCTTACTAAACGGGCCTGAGAATCATTGTTGGCTCCATGAGCTTTTGCTCTAAAGTTTTAGCTATATGGGAAAAACGTGATTTACTTTGTTTTGAGCCAAAGGGAGAATTTTATAGCAGCCTTTAGGTGTCCTTAATGACTAGTTTTTAGGCTAAAAGGTGAGGCTATGGACCTTCAAGGTGCTAAATTGATCTTTGGTTTCTGATTTGCTTTAATTAGGTAAACGAGTTAGCTTGCTTTATGCATAATCTGGGAAAGATTTGACTAAGCCCCCATTGGCTTCTCCTTTTTAGCTGTTTTAGACTCTTAATTGGGAGGCTCACTTAAAGTGAGGGCTAGCAATTGTAGTTGGCCAATGAGAGCTAACTATGTGTTTAGGGACAAAAAATGGATTAAGGCAAAAACTTTGGGTCACAGACAGCGAGAGTATAAGACCTCTTTTAGGGTGAAAATTTTGGGTACAAGACCTCCTCCATGAGCTTGAAGTGCTACCAGCGTCCCTTGCTTACTTGATAGCACACTTGGGTTGGGCTATGCAAAATGTCTTAAAGGAACCAATCCATTTCCTCTAAATCACACTCTCTCAATTTCCCCAATATATTCACATAAGCTTGAGCCATGCTTAAAAGAAAAAAAATATAATACAATATGTGAATTGGGCTTGTAAAAATGTGTCATGAAAATACGTATCAACAACTAGTAAACTTTGTTTTTCACCTTTGAATTTATGTATTATTATTATTTCATCTCTCTCTCTCTCTCTCTCTCTCTCTCTCTCTCTCTCATAAATAAGTAAGTAACAAGTTTTATTGAGAAACAAAAATAACCTTAATTTTCTCTAATCTCTTATTTGTATTAAAAGAAAACAAAAAGAATATGCTCTTCGTTTTTTTTTTTAATATTTATTTCGTTATATTTGTATGTGAAAGAAAATATGAGTCATATTAGATTGATTCAACCTATCAAAGTCCAGACAAAGATCATAAATATTTTAGCCCAATTTTTACCCAATCAAGTTGAATTCACTTGATTTGACCTATTTGTCATGGTTACATGTGAAATTTTTTTAATTTCAAATCAAATACTAGCCCATATGGGTATGAATCAAGTGCACTCAAGGAAATCAACCCATAACATATAAACCCCCCCACCCCCCCCCCCCCAAATTTTTTTTTGCCATTACAATCAAGAAGCTTTCTACAGTGCTTGTACGATAAGATAAATAAAAAACTCGTGTGCATTTACCCAGTTTCTCCAAGTAAACCAAAAAGTAAAACACAACCAACAGAAACATTGTAAAACTTGCAACATATATTTGAACAGGAAAAGAAGACATAATTTCATATACGTAACCAAGTATGACCAATGCTACATACGTAAGTAAGAACCAGAGTCATGCCTCTCTTCACCATCAAAACATCAGTAAAGGTAAGGAAACAGTATAATCGAGATTCAAATTTTTGGGGTGTGTTGAGTTGTGTGCAGGTATGATGATTTTTCTAGGCTTCTGTTAGGCCTGTTGCTAGAATCTAAATAGGTCACAGAACATATCAAATGATAGAAAGAACATAAATCTTACAATGAGAAAAGGCAGCAACAGCTGATAGTAAAGCAGCATCAAAGAGAGCACCATCAGCATCCAAACAGTATATTTCCTGCAAGATATGACTTTGAGTCTTTCTTTATCATCCAATAGAGAAAAAGGACCATTATAATTAACAATTTGTCCAAAAGAAAATGCTGAAAGCATCAAAAGGAAGACTTCTAAATTCAAACAGATAAAGATGATATGATGCAGACAATAAAAAACCATTACCAAGTATGCCATCCAAGCAGCTTTTCCACTGACCAAGGATAACTCTTTCAAGTTGATCATGCCAGAACTGCAACAGCACATATAACTAGTCACTACAGCAAAGTTACACTTAAGTGGAATAAGCTAAGAAAAAACATTATATAAGATAATTAACCACCAAATAGAAGTCTTGATCAACCCTACAAATAATCGTACAAAAAAGTTGATGCTTCATACTTCAAGGCACAACAAGTGCAAGATAAGGAACAAGTAAGTACCAAAGAGAAAGTTATGGAGATGAGCCTACATGTGTAATTTGACAACAAATTATGAAGTTTTTTTTTTTTTTTTTGAATTCTATCTGGAAAAAAAAAAATAATTGGGCATCATGATCCTATCCTAAATGACTAGACTAACTGGCATATGTGAACATATAATGCCCTGGTACAGACACAATAAAGGCCTCCAAATACGCATACTTATGGACAAGTAAGGAGATGAGCCTACATGTGTAATTTGATAGCAAATTCTGAAG
>NW_027070415.1:50751-64976 GCF_002906115.3 Quercus suber
AAGTTTTTTTTTTTTTTTTTTGAATTCTATCTGGAAAAAAAAAAAAAAAAAAATCATTGGGCGTCATGATCCTATCCTAAATGACTAGACTAACTGGCATATGAGAACATATAATGCCCTAGTACAGACACAATAAAGGCCTCCAAATACGCATACTTATGGATGTAGACGCAAGACGAATATGGCCTCACCGGTGGCATTATGAATGAAGTCTGCTATTAGTTGGGCCTAACCTAGTTACAATTTTCTTGATCAATAAAATTTCCGTTGAAATTTTGTCAATGGTTTGGTGCTCATTGTTCCAACTAAAAAGGATTTCAGAAAAGAAAATTCAACCAGAAAGAAGTACCCAGAGAATATAGTTACATGCCTTAAAATAGTGTCAGACAATTGTTTTGACACAACTGGTGCTACCTCAGCTGGCCTGCCAGGCCTAACAATTGGAGAACAAATTGGAGGCATGTGGAAATCGATAGCTGAAATGACAAAGATTTACATATTGACATCCCATATATAAAACATATAAAGGCAAGAGAAGACGAAAAAAAGTATAAGAAAATATGCAGTTAATAGTCAACCTATGCAGCCTTCATCCGGTGAGTCCATGGAAGGAGTCATTACTTCCATTTTAATAGCAGCCAACATTGTCTGTCCAAGGAACAAGAATTTTTGAGTTATTAGATCACAAAATAAATTAAAAAACTAGGCTTACAAAGCCCAAAACGAAATGTAGAGAGAAAGTAAGAGAAAGGCACTAACAGTTGAACCAATCTTTGCCAATGCTGAACCCTCAGCAGATGCAACAGCTCCTTGATTTTGTTTTTGGAAAGAAAAAAGGATTGAGAAATTCAGTTTGAGTACAAACAATGATACAGTAAAATCCATATGAGAGGTGGAAGAATAAGATTGTGAATAAATGACACAAGCAATAACTAACCATGGGCTATAGTTGTATCTCTAGCTCTTCCAAGTGGCCTACCATCCGGCCTTATAGATTCAGTGAGATGACGCTCATAAAAACAAAGAGGGAAGAGATGTCTGAAAGCATCAACATCCACTTCTGATGACAAATCTCCTGGTGCATCTAGCAATCCCATTCTCTCTTCTCTCTCTAATTACCTAATACTAAACTCAACTTTCAAAAGGCACAAATAAACAATTAATAAATGGCAGCCTTAAAATATTTACTATATACAAACAGTTAAGATATCTTAAAAAGTGCAATACATTGTTGCATCCCAAAGCAGAATTTTGCCTTTATTTATTTATTTATTTTTTCCTAAGGAGATAATGCAATAAAAAAGCAACATTTTGGTGCTAACCAAACAAAGACTAAATCATTTTGATGCAATTAAACAAAGCATTATTAAAACTAGGGTAAAAACCTGAACATGTTTTTTCGGCCTACACTTAAATTCTAGGCAATTAAAGAAAGCATTGAGATAAGGGTAAGGCTAAATATTCGAACTTGTCCTATTTTCCTACTTTTTCTAGGCAATCAAACAAAGCATTAAGCTAATTCTACAAGATTTGTTCCTGGTAGAAACCAAAGGGAATATTAAACATAAAATTCTTTTTTTATTTTTATAAGTAAACTATTAAACATGAACTTTACATACCCTTGAATTAATTGAAAAACTTCTTTTAATAAAAACAATGGAAGGAAAGTAGTTGATCAGAAACAGCAGAAGTTACCAAAGCAAGGAAGAGGTGAGTTACTGTGGCGGCTGCAAAGGCAAAGGCAAAGGCAACAGCCACTGATAGTAGAAACGCACCATACGTATGTCTTTGGATCCACTCTTCTATTGTACCCTGTAGCTTCCTGCTTCAGACTACAGAGTTTATGAGCTAACGAAACGTACCGTTTAAGTGCCACAAGGAGACTGTGAGAGAGTTATTAAGAGGTTGTTGGTTCACTGGTATTCATAACACAATTTTCGGTTTTCATAACTCAATTCTAAAAAATAATAGGATCCATAGCAAAATACTTATTTGACTGCATAATTTTTTTATTTTCATAACTCTATTTCCAACACTCAATTCTCTACTTTTTGAGTTATGAGTTGTGGAAACTAAAAACAACTTTTGGCTATTTTTAGTTTTCAATTCTCATAACTCAATGGCATTTTTGTAATTAAACACACAAGAAAAACCCACTGTCATAACTTTAGCAGTACCTTTTGACCACCTTTTGACTTTTTTTTTTTTTCCTTTCCTCCTAGGTTGGTCTTCTCCACTCCTCTGGTTTCCTCTTTTTTTTTTTTTTTTCTTTTCTTTTTTTCCTTTCTTCTTTAGTGGGTTGGGTCTTCTACTTCTTAGCGTTTTTTTTTTTGACCATTGAAAGAAGAAAGAAAAAGAAAGTTCAGATCACCCAAACCCAGTGAAAGAAAGAAAGGAAGAAAAAAAAAAAAAAACCCCAGGGAGAAGACGAACCCAGTGAAAAAAANTTTGGATATGTTCTTTTTTGAATCATATGCTCATAAATCTTCCAAAATAGGGGGATTTGATCAGATTTTTGAACAACATGAATCAAAGTATTGAAACTTATAAGACTTGAAGAGAAGCACGTTCTTCCTAGTAGCAGCAGACTTCAAAAGCAATCTCAAACATCCTGAGTTTAGCATAAGCCTGTACTAACAAATCAAACACAACTAGAGTTGAAACAATAATCTTGTAACTTCAAAGTAGAGAATCCACAACTGAAAAATCTCAAAGGGCTCCCTACATTTTTTTTCAAAACTGATTCAAGCAATGCTCGAGCATCCATAAGTAGTCATGCTTGAACCAAAATATGAATTGTGATACAGTAGGACCAATTCCCATGTTCAAACTTTTTCCTTTGTGCTAACCAATGGAAAAAAGCCAGAGCCTATTTTGCATTAGTTGGCTCCTTCTATTCCAGCAGTACCTTTTCAACAATCAAATCATTTAAGAGAACAGAATCAAAATTTTGCGTCAGAATGTCCCAAAATTTTGAGTCAGAATGGAAAATAATAGAATGGAATGGAATTAAGGCTTCATTTGGGAGTTCATAAGGGAATGGAATGGAATGGAATGTATTTAAGTAAGGTAAACGAATGGAAAAGAATGAAATGGAATGAAATTAAGTAACCTTGATTGAATGTTTTAAAATAAAGGAATGGAAAGGAATGAAAATGAATGGAATGTAAATAATCTTATTTGGGAGTAACATGGAGGGAATGAAATAGAATCATTTTATAATAATATTACTATTAGACCCATATTTTAAAATAAAAGGTTGAATATATAGGGGTATTTTCGGAGTTTTAGTAAAAAAAATTATTAAATCTAATTTCATTCCCTCCCATTCCTCACAATTTTGAAGGGAATGAAAATTTGAGGTTTTAAGGGAATAGAGAGGAATGAGTGTTCCCTCCTACCCATTCCATTTCCTCCCACTTAAACTCTCAAACAAGGGAATGAACTTTCAGTTCCCTCTATTAAAACTCCCAAACAAGGGAAGGGAAGAATATTTTAAAACTATTCTTTTCATTTATTTCCATTCCATTCCATTCCATTCCCTCCTCCCAAATGAGGCCTAAGTAACCTTGATTGGATGTTTTAAAATAAATGAATGGAAATGAATGGAATATAAGTAATCTTATTTGGGAGTAACATATAGGGAATGGAATGAAATCATTTTATGACAATATTTTTATTAGACTCCTATTTTAAAATAAAGGGTTGAATATATAGGGGTATGTTGGAAGTTTTAGTAAAAAATTCATTAAATCTAATTTTATTCCCTCCCATTCCTCCCAATTTCGGGAAAATGAAAATTTGAGATTTTAACGAAATAGAGATGAATGAGTGTTCCCTCCTACCTATTTTATTCCCTCCCACTTAAACTCCTAAACAAGAAAATTGACTTTCTATTCCCTCCATTAAAACCCCAAACAAGGGAAGGGAAGAATATTTTAAAATTATTCTCTTTATTTGTTTCCATTTTATTCCATTCCATCCTCCCAAACAAGGTCTAGTTCAGTTTACAAAACCACACATTTTGGTAATTTAGGTTGTTTGGTGATACGTTCATGTATTGACATATTCTTTTATGTTTTGAGAAATTGCCCTACAAAATGAAGATGTTTCAAAGGAACTCTTAGTGTGTGTTTTTGGTGAAATTTTTTTAAGTATTTTGGGAATGAGTTGAATTAGGAATGTTTTGTGTTTTGTGTTTTGATTTTAGGTTGGAAGCTGGCAGCTATGCTTTTTCTTTCTTTTAAACGGCGTCGTTTGTATGACTGATTTACAAAAAAAAAAAAAAACCGTTTAAGATTTTGGAAAAACTGACCCATGGGTAGTGGGCCAAATCAGACATTTACTAACTCTCTCACAGTCCCCTTGTGGTGCTTAAATGGTGCGTTTCATTAGCTCGTAAACTATGAAGTCTGAAGCAAGAAGCTTCAGGGCACAATAGAAGAGTGGATCCAAAGACATACATACATACGGTGCGTTTCAACTGTCAGTGGCTGTTGCCTTTGCGTTTGTGTTTGCGGCCGCCACAATAACTCATCTCTTCTTTGCTTTGGTAACTGTTGTTGTTTTTGATCAACTACTTTCTTTCCATTGTTTTCATTATTTAAAAAAAAAAAATTCAATTAATTCAAGGGTATGTAAATTTCATGCTTAATGCTTTGTTTGATGCTTTGTTTGATTGCCTAGAAAGGGTAGGAAAATAAAACAAAGTTCAAATTTTTAGCCTTACCCTTATCTCAATTCTTTCTTTAATTCCCTAGAATTTAAGTGTAGGGCAAAAAAAAAAAATGTTCAGGTTTTTACATGCTTTGTTTAATTGCATCAAAATGATTTAGTCTTTATTTGGTTAACACCAAAATGTTGCTTTTTAATTGCATTATCTCCTTAGGAAAAAAATAAATAAAGGCAAAATTCTACTTTGGGATGCAGCAATGTATTGCACTGTTTTAGTGTTTGTATATAGTACTATAAGGCTACCATTTATTAATTGTTTATTTGTGCCTTTTGAAAGTTGAGTTTAGAATTAGGTAATTAGAGCATTCATAATGAGGAAATTTTATTTTTTATTTGTTAAATCCAAACTTTTTTTGAAAAAGTTTCTTTGTCACTAAAAAAGGTGCTCCTCCACATTATCTTAGGCTGTAGAACTACCATCCCTTCTAGTAAGGCTTTTTATCCTCAGGTAACAACGTTATCTGTAGGGCTAGTGGTTTTCTTTTTTCTTTCGGGGTTGGGGAAACCCTTTTTTCTTCTCATATTTTTCTTTTCTATTCAAGTAAACATTGATCTTTTTTCCTCTTCCTTTCGAGTATTGCACTTCATGGATGATCTTACAAAACACTGGAACTGTCTATCTCTTTCGGAAAGAGAAGGCGATGATATTTTTTTCAAAAAAGATCAGTGTTCGAAAGAGCATGTCATAGCAGCAATGTTTTTAACTCGACGTGCCCTCAATATGGATGCGGTGGCCAAGACTTTCAAATCATTGTGGCGAGCTTAGAATGGTTTTAAAATCAGCAATGAAGATGAGCACAGGGTTCTTTTTGTTTTTGATAACAAAGAGGATGTAGATAGAATTCTGGCTGGTGAACCTTGGAGTTTCGACAAATCCTTGATTGTATTACAGTGGTACGATAAACATACCCCCCTCAAAGACCTAAGTTTTGATAAATCCTCTTTCTAGGTCCAAGTGCACAATATCCCAATAAGTTATAGGAACAGATCGGTAGCAGAGGATATTTGTGCAGCCATTGGTTTGGTAGATCATTCAACTGCAGATTCGGAAAGTGAGGGTGGAAGTTACATTTGAGTAAGGGTGACTCTTGACATTTTCCAACCTTTTCGCCGAGGAAGGATTATTAAGCTAGAGGAAGGTGAGAAGGTCTGGGTCAATTTCAAGTATAAGCGCTTGCCTAATATCTATTATTGGTGTGGTTGTCTTGACCATGGAGACAAGGAGTGTGATATTTGGATTCAGAGCAAAGGTACTCTTTAGGTAACATCCCAACAATTTGGTTCATGGATTCAGGCAATCCCAACTAGTCCACCAAGGAAAAATGTTGTCCATGTATCGGGGTTCTACGATGATAGGAAGGAAAACATCTTGACACAATGGCGATGGGCTAACAAGACAGGTCCGGTCCCAGTGCCACCAACAGAAATGGTGAACAGAGTAGATAAGGAAATACTGATATGGAGGTAGATTTTGTGGAAGTTCTAATTTCTGATCCCCACGAGTCCACGGTTTTTAAAAATACTTCCATTCCTGTTTTCTAGGATCGCGGAAATAAAGGAGATTCCTTTTCTCAAATATTGAAGGATATTGATGATGATCTTGGGATAAATGGGAACTCCTTAAATCAAGCACATGCCGAGGCTATCAATCCACGTAAGGAAATATCTCCACTTTTTGATTTGGGCTCTCTAGGGAATGATCTGTTTGTAAGTCAGAGTGTGTCACGTACTCCAACTCTAGTACCCCTTCTCCACCAGATTCATGTACCACCCCCCACAACATAACTAACACTCTATAGGTATCTGAAGCCTTTGATGGTACAGCCCAAGTCAAGTGGAAGTGTCTCCCTCGCACGGTTGTGGGCACCCAAATTACCAAAGAAGATTATGTTAGCTCAAAACGTCCTGTGGACATGGCACATGATCACAATGAGTTACCTAGTAAAAAAATTATGGTTTCACACTATGATAAAGAAAATCAATTTGAATTGGCGAAGGCTGGGTTCCAGCTCTGCCAGGAGCAATGAGTTGTGTAATTTGGAACTGCAAGGGGCTTGGGAACCAATTCGTAGTTCAAGAGCTTGTGGATTTGGTGCAAGCAAAAGCTCCTTTTGTCGTGTTCTTAGCCAAAACACTGGCACACGAAGCAAGGCTAGATTATGTAAAGGATCAGATTCATTTTGATAAGAAATTCTTTGTTCAAAGACAAAATAAAGGTGGAGGTCCGGTGATGTATTGGAAAGATGATACCGAGGTTGATGTAGTCTCATCATCACTGAACCATATTGATGCTACGATCAACAAAAGTTCCAAGGAGGCTTGGCGATTCAATGGCTTTTACGGTAAACCAGAAACACACAAAAGACATAAGTCATGGGACCTGCTATGGTATTTACACGGTCAAAATTCCTTACCATGGCTTTACGCGGCGACTTTAATGAGATCACCAAATAGTTGGAAAAATTAAAGGGAAGACTAAGACCTCATAACCCAATGCAGATTTTTAGAGAAGCTCTAGACGAATGTGAATTGATGGATTTGGGATTCAAGGGTTCTCCTTTTACATGGAGCAAACATTACTAAAGTGGGGCATCAATTTGGGAGCGACTTGAAAAAGCAGTGGTTTCGCTTGTATGGTTCACAAAATTCCCTGCCACTCGGGTTCACCACATTGACAGTACAACTTCTGACCATAAAATGTTATGGATCGACTTATCAAACCTGGACTTTTAGCTAAAAAAGAAAGTATTTAGGTTCGAAGAAATGTGGTTAGCAGATAAAGGTTGTGGTGAAACAGTTGAAGGGTATGGCTAGCTCGCTATGGTGGAGCCGAGAACCTGAAGGTGATTCGGAAATTAGAGAATTGTGGTAAGGAGTTGACAAGGTGGAGTCAGGATTGTTTTGGCAATGTCCGAAAAGAGTTGGAAAAAAAAAAGGAAAAGAATTAAATCGGGCTGAAAGGCTAGCAGTGCAGGGAGGGAACTCCTCTCAGATTGTACAATTAAAGAACAATATAAACATACTCATGGGAAAGAAAAAAGGATGTGGAGGCAGAAGGCATGCACTATTTATATTAAAGAAGGGGACTGAAATACTTGGTTTTTTTACTGCCGAGCGACCCAGCGAAAATGCAGGAACTGCATATTGGGTATCCGCAACCAAGCAAATGAATGGTGCACTGAAAAAGACTCAATTTTTGAAAGTTTCTTGGAATTTTACAAGCAGTTATTTACATCATCAAACCCAGAAGTTTTGGTGGCAGAACTAGACTCCATCCCTTAGATTTTCACAGAGGTTATGAATAATATGCTGATTGTTGAGTTTCAAGCTTAAGAAGTTGAGGTCGTAATAAAACAGATGGCTCTACTTAAAGCTCCAGGACCGGACGGAATGCCTCCCCTATTTTATCAGAATTTTTGAGACTTGGTAAGAGGTGATGTTATTGATAATGTTTTGAATTTTCTGAACTCAGGTTCTTTGCCTAATCCATTAAATCATACTTTCATTACCTTGATCCTAAAAACAAAAAATCAGAGAGGGTTTTCGAGTTTCGACCCATTAGTCTGTGCATTGTATTGTATAAATTTTTGTCAAAGGTACTATCAAATAGACTGAAAAGAGTGTTACCTCACATTATTTTTGAACATTAAAGTGCTTTTCTTAAGGGTCGCTTGATCACTAATAATATCTTAAACGGTTTTTTTTTTTTTTTGTAAATCAGTCATACAAACGACGCCGTTTAAAAGAAAGAAAAAGCATAGCTGCCAGCTTCCAACCTAAAATCAAAACACAAAACACAAAACATTCCTAATTCAACTCATTCCCAAAATACTTAAAAAAATTTCACCAAAAACACACACTAAGAGTTCCTTTGAAACATCTTCATTTTGTAGGGCAATTTCTCAAAACATAAAAGAATATGTCAATACATGAACGTATCACCAAACAACCTAAATTACCAAAATGTGTGGTTTTGTAAACTGAACTAGACCTTGTTTGGGAGGATGGAATGGAATAAAATGGAAACAAATAAAGAGAATAATTTTAAAATATTCTTCCCTTCCCTTGTTTGGGGTTTTAATGGAGGGAATAGAAAGTCAATTTTCTTGTTTAGGAGTTTAAGTGGGAGGGAATAAAATAGGTAGGAGGGAACACTCATTCATCTCTATTTCGTTAAAATCTCAAATTTTCATTTTCCCGAAATTGGGAGGAATGGGAGGGAATAAAATTAGATTTAATGAATTTTTTACTAAAACTTCCAACATACCCCTATATATTCAACCCTTTATTTTAAAATAGGAGTCTAATAAAAATATTGTCATAAAATGATTTCATTCCATTCCCTATATGTTACTCCCAAATAAGATTACTTATATTCCATTCATTTCCATTCATTTATTTTAAAACATCCAATCAAGGTTACTTAGGCCTCATTTGGGAGGAGGGAATGGAATGGAATGGAATGGAAATAAATGAAAAGAATAGTTTTAAAATATTCTTCCCTTCCCTTGTTTGGGAGTTTTAATAGAGGGAACTGAAAGTTCATTCCCTTGTTTGAGAGTTTAAGTGGGAGGAAATGGAATGGGTAGGAGGGAACACTCATTCCTCTCTATTCCCTTAAAACCTCAAATTTTCATTCCCTTCAAAATTGTGAGGAATGGGAGGGAATGAAATTAGATTTAATAATTTTTTTTACTAAAACTCCGAAAATACCCCTATATATTCAACCTTTTATTTTAAAATATGGGTCTAATAGTAATATTATTATAAAATGATTCTATTTCATTCCCTCCATGTTACTCCCAAATAAGATTATTTACATTCCATTCATTTTCATTCCTTTCCATTCCTTTATTTTAAAACATTCAATCAAGGTTACTTAATTTCATTCCATTTCATTCTTTTCCATTCGTTTACCTTACTTAAATACATTCCATTCCATTCCATTCCCTTATGAACTCCCAAATGAAGCCTTAATTCCATTCCATTCTATTATTTTCCATTCTGACTCAAAATTTTGGGACATTCTGACGCAAAATTTTGATTCTGTTCTCTTAAATGATTTGATTGTTGAAAAGGTACTGCTGGAATAGAAGGAGCCAACTAATGCAAAATAGGCTCTGGCTTTTTTCCATTGGTTAGCACAAAGGAAAAAGTTTGAACATGGGAATTGGTCCTACTGTATCACAATTCATATTTTGGTTCAAGCATGACTACTTATGGATGCTCGAGCATTGCTTGAATCAGTTTTGAAAAAAAATGTAGGGAGCCCTTTGAGATTTTTCAGTTGTGGATTCTCTACTTTGAAGTTACAAGATTATTGTTTCAACTCTAGTTGTGTTTGATTTGTTAGTACAGGCTTATGCTAAACTCAGGATGTTTGAGATTGCTTTTGAAGTCTGCTGCTACTAGGAAGAACGTGCTTCTCTTCAAGTCTTATAAGTTTCAATACTTTGATTCATGTTGTTCAAAAATCTGATCAAATCCCCCTATTTTGGAAGATTTATGAGCATATGATTCAAAAAAGAACATATCCAAATGAGGTAACAATCCAAACCATGATAACTGCTAATTCACTAATTGTTCATGCTAAAGTAAAGCTTGGGAATTTGGAGTCAGCGTGGAAAGCGTATAAAGAAATGCTTAATAGAGGTTTACAAGCAAAACCTTATATCTATACTTTGTTTATAGGAGTACATTGTAAAAAGGGAAGAACAGTAGAAGCACATTGCTTAACCCACTTATTCATTTGTGATTATTTTCGTCGTTGGGCTTGGTACACCTCATTTCACGTGTATCGGTTACAATCTTGTATATATGGAGCAAGGCTATGTATAATAACATACTTTTTCTTCTTTTTTTACACTTAGTAGTCACACAATCTCTCAATGAGAGAGAGAGAGAGAGAGAGAGAGATGCTCGATTGATTGTTTTCTTCTTCTTCACCATTGTTTTTCCCTTTAAAAAAATTATTTCTCATTTATTTGCTTTTGGTAATATTCAAGTAAAATCAATTTAAGATGCAAATCATATTTTATATATATATATATATATATATTATCTGAAAATATTTCTCAAATTTCTAGACATTCATCTTAAATAAACAATTTTTTTTTCAGTTAACTTTCAAATTTTAGACGACTTGATTTTGAACAATTTTTAGACCCCTTAACACAATCGGATTAACCTAGTTAATTAGCCAAATGATTAACTTAGTCAAATTATGCAAATCTAGGTTATCACAATTAAAAAATCATATCAAGTATATAGCAGCAGAAATATAAATAACACAAAGATATGATGACCCAGAAAAACCAAACCGGTAAAAAACCTGGGGGAGGATTTAACCTAGTTATCCTCAAAGTAAACTTGAATCCACTATCTTGAAAGGATCGAAGTTCATACAATAAGACTTACAAGCCCCCACACTCAACTTCTTATTGCTACCCACCAGTAGAACCTACTGACATGACCATGTGCAAGCTCTGAGACCACAGACTCCTTCTTTCTTGGATTCTCCAGCAAGTACAAGCACTCCCGCTTATGTATCTTTAAGCTCTTATGGCAGCAACTGAATGATCATCAAGATCTTGAAGAAATCTCCTCTTGATAATCCTAAGCTTGTGTGAAGGAAAGCTCCTCATAGATCTCACAAAAGATTCACACAAACAGCAATATGAGCAACCTCTAAAACGTGGCTAGGGTTTTCCTTATATGCCTAGGGCAAAAACATAAAACCCTAAACGTTTTAGGAATTAGGGCTGAGTTGGAAAATTTGCAGAAAAAACGCATCAGTGCAAAATTCGATTGATCGAGCCTAAGCTTCGATCAATCGAACCAGGCCGAGATGCATACTGAATTCTGCATCATCTCGATTCCAAATTTACATAAACAGCACAACTTTGAGTACATCTAAACAAGACTAAATAACTTGTTTTGATCATGGTTTGCCAACAATACATATTAGATTTCTAAATACATTAAATCCTAAGCCTTTGAAACCTAACAGATTTATTTATATCCTATAACAAAATATCCTAATTTAACATAAGAATTTGGAAATGAAAAGTAAAATGATCCAAATCCTTTCTTATTCCTTAAACACAAATACAAATCACTATCCTGTACAAGCCAAAAAAATACAACACCACACCAAAAATAAACAAAAAAGAATACAACTTTATATAGATACAATAATTCAATTTTCAAATTGAATATGTAATTTTTTATTTTAGTTTATTAAATGATTAAAATTATCTACAAATAACTAAGCAAGTCTCTAAAAAATAACTCAAGGAGATTGTTCAAACATCATCCATCGACTTAGAAAGAAGCTTATGCATGATTGGGTGTGCTTTGCACATGGCCTCCAATGGCATGGCTTTAGGCATAGTGATCCCACTACCTTCATCTATGTCAACTTCTTTTGTAGTAACTCTTTCCCACTCAAAACTTTGAATCAACGAACCCAAAGTCAGGCTCACTATACGTTGGGCAAGGCTCGCCCCAGGACAAGTCCTCCTCCCAATCCCAAATGGCATTAGCTTATGTCCATTAACCTCACCATTTTCAAACCTCTCAGGCTTAAAACTAGTTGCATCATCCCACACCTTAGGATCTCTATGTATGGCCCATGCATTGACTAATAACATTGTGCCACTCGGTACATCATATCCTTCAATGGTGCAATCAGCGGAGGACATATGGGGTACTAACAATGGTGTTGCTGGATATAATCGAAGGGTTTCTAAGATAATACTTTGAAGGTAGTGTAATTTGGAAACATCTGATTCCTCAATCAATTTCTCTTCTCCAATTTGACTATCTATCTCATCTCTAGCCTTCTTCAATATATTAGGATGATTCAGTAGATTAGTCATTGCCCATTCTACTGTGACTGCTGATGTATCAGTCCCAGCTGATAACAATACCTGTGCATTATACACAAGGTGTTTAAAATAGAACAATAATATATTAAATAAAAACGTTTTGTTTATATATGTTATGGGACATTTAATGATTATGATATGTATGTAACTAGTTTTATTTGATAAACTGTACGTAACTAGTTAGTCTTATGTTATTGTGGATTTTTTTTTTTTTTTTTTTTTTTTTGGTACTAAGGATCTGTTTGGGATCCGCTTATTTTGCTGAAACTGAAATTTTTTTGTTGAAAATAGTGTAGATAAATGTAAAAATTAGCTAAAATAATGAAGTGAGACCCATAAATAATTGCAAAAATAAATTAAATAGGAAAATAAATTGTGTTTTTAATTTAGAGCCAAACAAATCCTAAGAATGTCACTTTTTCACACTAGACAACAATTCCAATGAAGCTACTAAGATGTCACTTTTTAATTGCATGACTGCTTTTTCAGATGCAAGAATCAAAAAAAAAAAAAAAAAAACCTTGATTACCTAGTTTTCTCAATAAGACATGAAGCACTATTGAGTGCACTTACCAATATAAGCCCCTTGATGAGTTGGTCTGTGTAGTAGTCTGGCTGCGATTTTTGCAAAGAAAGCATATGGTCAATCATAGTGTTACCCTCTTCCTCCTTATGCCTTTGCTCATCAATAAGTGCTTGCAAGAGCTCATCCGTCCTCTTGGAGAGACTCTTCAACTTCTTCTCCAAACCTTTATAATCCATCCACCGCAAGATGGGTACAAACTCCGCTGGATTTGATGCCCCTCCTAACCTTGTTATCTCTTTTATTATTTGCCTAAACTGTCTCGCTTCTTCCTTGTCCTTCACGTCCTCACCGTACTTGTAGTACCGTTTGCCTGCCACCATTCTCATTATGCTGTTAAATGTCATCTCCAAGAGTATTGATTGTAGTTCCACCTTGGCGAAACCGAGGCAAGAATTGCGTGACAAGTTTTGTAGCAAGTGCTTCATCTCGTCCCTTCGGATGCCTGAGAACATGTTGAGGCGATTGTTTGAGAAGATTTCAAGGGTACTAATGCGGCGGAGGTTGCGCCAATGATCGCCATATGAGGATTGTGATAAGGTGGTGTTGTTGTAGCCAGGGTGCTTGCCTAATAGGAAGGGAGGACGGTTAGCTAATACAATGTCATTCTTTGTGAAGCATTCTTCAACTGCTGATGGGGATGACACAATGACCACAAGTTGTGAACCAAATTTGAGTGAGAATATTTGACCATATTTTTGTGAGAGAGCATGGAAAGTACGGTGGAGTGGTTTTTTAATGATATGGAGATGGCCTATAATTGGAAGAGAAGGTGGGCTAAGTGGGAGGTGTTTTCGTCGAGTAGTTCTTATTTTGACGATGAGCTTGATAGCAACAAGAAAGATGAGAAGAGTGAGAGACAAATATAGAAAGATGGCTACCATGTTTACTTTTTATGATATTTTGATACTGAAATGATTTCTGATGCTCTGTGATTGAAGATGCATGCATGTGGTCACTACGTATTTATAGGGAGTAGCTACTAGCTAGTTTTTTTTTTTTTTTTTTTTTTTTTTTGA
>NW_027070415.1:71632-102194 GCF_002906115.3 Quercus suber
TCAAAAAAAAAAAAAAAAAAAAAAAAAAACTAGCTAGTAGCTACTCCCTATAAATACGTAGTGACCACATGCATGCATCTTCAATCACAGAGCATCAGAAATCATTTCAGTATCAAAATATCATAAAAAGTAAACATGGTAGCCATCTTTCTATATTTGTCTCTCACTCTTCTCATCTTTCTTGTTGCTATCAAGCTCATCGTCAAAATAAGAACTACTCGACGAAAACACCTCCCACTTAGCCCACCTTCTCTTCCAATTATAGGCCATCTCCATATCATTAAAAAACCACTCCACCGTACTTTCCATGCTCTCTCACAAAAATATGGTCAAATATTCTCACTCAAATTTGGTTCACAACTTGTGGTCATTGTGTCATCCCCATCAGCAGTTGAAGAATGCTTCACAAAGAATGACATTGTATTAGCTAACCGTCCTCCCTTCCTATTAGGCAAGCACCCTGGCTACAACAACACCACCTTATCACAATCCTCATATGGCGATCATTGGCGCAACCTCCGCCGCATTAGTACCCTTGAAATCTTCTCAAACAATCGCCTCAACATGTTCTCAGGCATCCGAAGGGACGAGATGAAGCACTTGCTACAAAACTTGTCACGCAATTCTTGCCTCGGTTTCGCCAAGGTGGAACTACAATCAATACTCTTGGAGATGACATTTAACAGCATAATGAGAATGGTGGCAGGCAAACGGTACTACAAGTACGGTGAGGACGTGAAGGACAAGGAAGAAGCGAGACAGTTTAGGCAAATAATAAAAGAGATAACAAGGTTAGGAGGGGCATCAAATCCAGCGGAGTTTGTACCCATCTTGCGGTGGATGGATTATAAAGGTTTGGAGAAGAAGTTGAAGAGTCTCTCCAAGAGGACGGATGAGCTCTTGCAAGCACTTATTGATGAGCAAAGGCATAAGGAGGAAGAGGGTAACACTATGATTGACCATATGCTTTCTTTGCAAAAATCGCAGCCAGACTACTACACAGACCAACTCATCAAGGGGCTTATATTGGTAAGTGCACTCAATAGTGCTTCATGTCTTATTGAGAAAACTAGGTAATCAAGGTTTTTTTTTTTTTTTTTTTGATTCTTGCATCTGAAAAAGCAGTCATGCAATTAAAAAGTGACATCTTAGTAGCTTCATTGGAATTGTTGTCTAGTGTGAAAAAGTGACATTCTTAGGATTTGTTTGGCTCTAAATTAAAAACACAATTTATTTTCCTATTTAATTTATTTTTGCAATTATTTATGGGTCTCACTTCATTATTTTAGCTAATTTTTACATTTATCTACACTATTTTCAACAAAAAAATTTCAGTTTCAGCAAAATAAGTGTTTTGGTTTCCAAAAAAAAAAAAAAAAGTGTGGATAAGGAGAAGTTATACCTGTACCAAGTATATGTTACCTCTCAAGCAGGTTAGAAATAGAAAAAAAGAGTACTTATTTTCTTGCCCAGTGTCTTAGGTGGCCGTTGGGAAGGCAATGTGTCAAACTCTCTAGTCTCTAAACTCTCAATATCACTTCAAGCTAAGTATATCATGCATCTAGTTCATGTATATTTACTAACATGTGTGAGATCTACCTCCATATGAGAGGGAGGAAATATACTTACACTCAATACATGATGTATTTTCTCCACTTTCTATAGGTATAACTCTTTTGGACGGTACATTTACTATGCATAAATTGTTTTACAAAGCCATTACAAGGTTGACATTTTATGTAAGAGTGAAGCTTATGGTTAATATAAATTTTATTATATAAGTTTTATAAATTTATATGTTGAATTTCACATATAAAACTTAAAAAAATACATTTTAAAAAAATGTATTTTTCATGTTATTGATGCATAACATCCATCAAATATATTCATTATCACTACTATCTCTCTTTGTAGCCGCCAACAGTCCACTGCGAATCCTTCACTTCTTCATTGTCAGTTTGAATTTCACTCTCACTTCTTCAACCCAATCTGTTGCTGCTATTTGGGAGAGTTCAAACTCTGTGCTCTGAAGCAATTTCATCCATTTATGGTTCAAACTTATCCTATTGGCTATATCTTTTCATTTATTTTCTATCACAAACCTGTATGTCACACAATTATAGGAAGAGAGAGCCAATATATATAGTCATTCCTATACAAGTGAGACATATTTTTACAAATCTACCCAAAGAAATAAAAGAGTCATATTGATGAAGAGAAGTAATGAGGTAGATTCCAAACTCTAGTGGGTCATTGAGAGAGAGAGAGAGAGAGATTTAAATTTTATTGATGAAGATGAGTTCAAGAAGTAAAAAGTAGTCATTCTATGAGAGATGAAAATTTGGAAATTTCCAACGTGTGAAGAAGAGAGAGAGAGAGAAACAATTGTGTTTTGTTATATCAACTAACTATGGTGGGCCTCACGATTTTCACAATATTACAATTGTGCCATTCAGAATTGTTATTTATATGTTGAATACACTTCTTTAATGGTTCTCTAAATACATGTTTTAAGCAACCTATACTAAGTACTGTTATCTAAATACCCATGAAATAGTATCCTTACCAAACAACTCACTCCAGAGTGGGACCCACTGTTTTGAGCATTTAAATCATAGAAAACACTCTTGAAAAGCCCTTACCAAACGAGCCTTGAGAATCATTGTTGGCTTCATGGGCTTTTGCTTTAAAGTTTTAGCTATATGGGTAAAACTTGATTGACTTTGTTTTGAGCCGAAGGGAGAGTTTTGTAGCAGCCTTTAGGTGTCCTTCATGACTAGTTTTTAGGCTAAAAGATGAGGCTATGGACATTCAAGGTGCTAAATTGATCTTTAGTTTCTGATTTGCTTTAATTAGGTAAATGAGTTAGCTTGCTTTATGCATAATCTGGGAAAGATTTTACTAAGCCCCCATGGGCTCCTCCTTTTCAATTGTTTTGGACTCTTAATTGGGAGGCTCACCTAAAGTGAGAGCTAGCAACTGTAGTTGGCCAATGAGAGCTAACAATGTTTTAGAGACAAAAATGGGTTAGGGCAAAAACTTTGGGCCACAGACAGCGAGAGTATAAGAATTCTTTTGTGATGGAAATTTTGGGTATAAAACCTTCTCCATGAGCTTGAGGTGCTATCAGCGTCCCTTGCCTACTTGATAGCACACTTGGGTTAGGCTTATGCAAAAGGTTTGAAAGGAACCAATTCATTCCCTCCAAATCACACTCCCTTAATTTCCCCAATATATTCACATAAGCTTGAGCCATGCTTAAAAGAAAATATATATAATACAATACATGAATTGGGATTGTAAAAAAATGTGTCATGAAAATAGGTATCAACAACTAGTAAACTTTGACTTTCACCTTTGAATTTATGTATTATTATCATTTCATCTCTCTCTCTCTCTCTCTCTCTCATAAATAAGTAAGTAAGTTTTATTGAGAAACAAAAATAACCTTATTTTCATTTCTCTAATCTCTTATTTGTATTAAAAGAAAAAAAAAAGAATATGCTCCTCATTTCTTTTATATTTTGTTATATTTGTATGTGAAAGAAAATATGAATCATATTAGATTGATTCAACTTGTCAAAGATTGGACAAAGATCATAAATATTTTAGGCAATTTTTTACCCAGTCGAGTTGAATTCGCTTGATTTGACCTATTTGTCATGGTTACATGTGAAATTTTTGAGTTTCGAGTCAAATACTAGTCCACATGGGTATGAATCAAGTGCACTCAAGGAAATCGACCTATAACAAACAGAACCCCCCCCCCCTTTTAAGAAATAAATTAGTTAAATTGCAAATTGCACCCTTAACTTAATTTGTTCAAAATTTAATTAAGTCTTATAACTTCTAGTTTACTCTTACTCTATTCATTTTTCAATGTAGTCCTTGCTCCACTTCAATTAGAGAGATTTCAGTTGTGTCCCAAAACGACGTAATTTTAGTTTTTTTTTTTTTTTTTTTTTTTTAAATTTACAAAACAACATCGTTTTTAGAATACCTGTCTGCACAATGTGATGGAATTAGACAAATAAATACATTGAATAAAAGTAAAACTCATAGAACTAAAATGAATAAATCTAAAGTTACAAGACTTTATTGAATTTCGAGTAACATTAGAAAATCAATTTATAATTGAGTAATACTATATCTTTATTAATTAATCAATTAGGCATTATCATCTAGACTTACTACTAACTACTTTTTGTAATTTGTCACTTAAAATTTGTTATGAAATTATTTTATCCTGCTTTATTTTTTATTTTTTGATAAAATGTCTCTACCTTTATTATTTACTAGCTTGTAACCTCATACATATGCAAGGATATACTTAAAAGATACACATTAAAATGCATAATATAATTCTTAAATATATAATTTAAATATTATTGATTGTCATTTTTATATTTTTTTTAACTCTTTAAAGGTCTTATAAGAATGTTATTAGGTAGAAAATGTAAATTGTCCATTTTAAAAATATTTTTATGTTTATTAATTCTAAACTCTTTGGTTTTTGTACAAAATAACTCACTTGACTAGAGATTTATATTATGGTCTCACATTTGATTCAAAAATTGAGAAAATAAAACCATCTCTAAAAATAAATAATTTAGGACACATGATGCAAATTGGACTTCAATTACAGAATCTAATTGGATTTTCTTTAAACTTTACCTATTAATATATATATATATATGACTTATAAGTTTGAATTGTTTTTAGTTATACAAAAAAAAAAAAAAAAAAGGCTCATAAATATAATATCATTCAAACTCTCTCTCCTCTAATTTTATATATAATATTAGATATATGATTATGTTTTTTATGATTTATTTATATTGGATTCCTCGTTTTCTCCACTAAATTAACTCATTTGGCATAAAAATTAAAAAAATTTGATTAGATAGGACATACTGGGAGGCTTTTGGGGGTAGCTGTAAGGTTGAATATCACTGTTCAAGTATCACCTCCACATTAATGCGGCCAAAGAGTTAGCTACAAAGCATTTAATGAGATAGTAGCAGATTCTCTTAAATATTTCTTAGCTTCCCTTTGTCCTATTCCCTCGTGATGTTTATACCTACCAGCAAAGTTGCCCTGAGCACTGCTCTTGATGGGAGGTCAACCCTTCTAACCTCTACTCTGCTAAGCAGAGGAGGCATTTCTCCTCGGACTACCTTCCAAACCCTCATGGCCAGAATCCTTCCATAACTCACTAATTTGTACTTTTTCACTAATGTCCACCTATCCTTGGACTGCTAAATGTCCTCGAACAAGGCCCACGGCTCAATATACATCCATGGGCCTTTCATCCCTACAATATAAATATATATATATAAAATTTATTTTTTTTTTTTGACCCCTTGAAATAAAAATTTGAACATCTTGAGTCCCAACTCTAAATTAACTGAAAAAAAATTACAATTAATTAAAACTTGCAAATAAAATTACAATTGAATATTATCTCCTTAACAATCTATTCATGCAAATAAAATTACAATTAATTAAAACTTTTTGAATTTACAAGTGGAGTGGCTAAATTTAAATGTGTTTTTAATTTGTTATTTGTAAGTGAAGTTTGGGCATGGGCCAGTCAGTAAATCATTTTTTTTTTTTTTTTTTTTTTTGAGAATCAAGTAAGTGAATTTTATTAAACTAAATCAAGATTGAATACATCATCCAAATCTAAGGGTAGTTCTTCCACCCACACATCAGTATCTGCAGATACAACTGTTCGTCTAGCTAAGGCGTGAGCCAAATTGTTTCCCTCTCTTCTTACATGTTGGAAACTGCACGTCTTAAAGAAGAACTCAAACTCCATATTTCCTCATGATATGGCCAAACAAAGTATGACAAGGCTCCTTTGTGTTAATAGCTTTTATTATCCATAAACAATCTCCTTCAAATATTACTTCGAATAAACCGAGTTCCTTTGCAAAAGCCACAGCCCAAGATGCCGCAAGTGCTTTTGCATGTTCTATTGATTGAGGCAAAGCTATTTTCTGGCTCAGAGCACCAATAACATTTCCATTATAGTCTCTAACCACCACTCCTATACCTGGCATGTTATTGCTATCAAAGAGAGCTGCATCAAATTAATTTTATAAAAATCCTGTGGAGGCTTTGTCCATTGCACCTGGGAACGTTGCACTGCTAGCCTAAGGGTTGTTTATGGATGTCGAAGAACTCCATTACTAATTCCCTCGCTTTTCTTCTGATTTCATGTAGAGGCCATGAAGGTTGTCGCACCCGAATCTTATTCCGTCGCTGCCATAAGCTCCAGGCTATGGTTGAAAACAGAGCAACTGTGAAGGCTGATCCATAGTCAAGCACCGCTTCAAGTAGATCAAAAAAGGACCGATACCCAGTCTGGTACATACGTGAGAAACTAGGGACGGACTTCCAAACAGCCTTGGCTTGGTCGCCAGCCATAACACGTGCATGACCGATTCTTGTTGTTCATCGCATAGTGAACACGTTTCGTCTAAGGCGATTTTCCGTCGAGCTAGATTTTGTTTTGAGGGCAGAGAATCCCTTACTGCTCTCCACATGAAGTGCCTGACTTTTGGAGGTGCTCTGATCTTCCAAATACTCCTCCACACCTTCGAATCTTCCCCATTTGACGATGATGGCGCTTCGTTGATCACCTCTGTTGCAAGCATCTGGTATGCGGACTTAACTGAATAACACCCATCAGCTGTTTTGGGCCAAACAAGGCAATCCGTGTTGCACATAATATTCCTTATTGCTTCAGCTTCCCACGGGTAAAATGAGTTTTGCAGCACCTCCCAATTCCATTTTTTTGTATTAGGATAAAAGAGGTCACACACCCGGTTCAGCCCTTCATCAATTTTTGGCGACACCACTCTGTTCATACCAGGTCCAGGCAGCCAATTGTGATCCCAAATGTCTATATTCCGTCCATCCCCTACTCTCCAAACAGCTCCTTTCTGTATCACCCTCCTAGATTGTAGAATGCTCTTCCAAGCATAAGAGCAATTAGTAGGCATTGGTACATCTAAGATATTACCCCCGGAAAATACTTAGCACTAAATACCTTGTACAGCAGGGTGTGTTTTTGATGGAAAAGTCTCCAAATTTGCTTTGCAAGCATGGCCTCATTGAAATTTTTTATATCTCGAAACCCCATACCTCTGATCGATTTTGAGGAACAAAGTGTACTCCATTTTACCCAATGAATCTTTTCTCCTTCACCACTTCCCCACCAAAATTTCCGGATCATTGCCTCAATGTCTTTGCATAAACTTACCGGCAACTTGAAGACATTCATAGAGTAGGCCGGTATTGACTGGATCACAGCTTTTATCAATACTTAGTATATGTTAACACTAAAAGATAATTAAACAATAAGACAAGAGATTATTAAAAAATATATTAAAAAAAGTTATACAAGGGGAATAGGACAGGGGAGTGATTGAGTGAAAACAAAAACAAATGTTAAAGAATTACAAAGACCAATAGTTGTCAAAGTTGAGTTGAATTTTTAAATAAAGTTTCAATTAATTTATACTTTTGATCGAATCTGTGAGTGAAGTGGCTGAATTTGAATGTGTTTTTAATTTTATTATTTTTTTAAGTGGGGATTGGGTATGGGCCAATCAGTCAATCAGTTGTTAGTAAATGTTAACACTAAAAGACAATTAAACAATTAGACAGTGGATGATTCTAAAAAAAATTAGACAAAGGGCGTGGGATAAGAGAGTGATTGAGTGAAGACAAAAATAAATGTTAATACAACAAAAAAAATTTTAATAAAATTACAAATATCACTAGTTGTCAAAATTGAGTTTAATTGTTAAATAAAGTAACAATTAATTTATACTTTTGATCGAATCTGTGAGTGGAGTGGTTGAATTTGATATTTGTTAAGTGGAGATCGAGGCAAGGGCCAATCAATCAATTAGTATTTGTAAATATTAAAACTAAAAGACAATTAAAAAATTAGACAATGGGTGATTCTAAATAAATAATAAATAAATAAACTAGACAAGGGGTAGGACAAGGAAGTGATTGAGTGAAAACAAAAACAAATGTTAGTAAAAAAATGTGTCATGAAAATAGGTATCAACAACTAGTAAACTTTGACTTTCACCTTTAAATTTATGTATTATTATTACTCTCTCTCTCTTCTCTCTCTCTCTCTCTCTCTCTCTCTCTCTCTCTCTCTCTCTCTCTCTCTCTCTCTCTCTCATAAATAAGTAAGTAACAAGTTTAATTGAGAAACAAAAATAACCTTAATTTCGTTTCTCTAATCTCTTATTTGTATTAAAAGAAAACAAAAAGAATACGCTCTTCGTTTTTTTTTTTTTTTTTTTTTTTTTTTTTTTTGTTATATTTGTATGTGAAAGAAAATATGAGTCATATTAGATTGATTCAACCTATCAAAGACGGGACAAAGATCATAAATATTTTAGCCCAATTTTTACCCAACCGAGTTGAATTCGCTTGATTTGACCTGTTTGTCATGGTTACATGTGAAATTTTTTTAGTTTCGAATCTACTAGCCCATATGGGTATTGTAAGGGCCGGTTTTGAGTACTTTACCTGAGGATAAGTGGACTCAAGCCTAACAAGCCCAATACAATGAATTTGTAGAGAATGGGTAAAAGAACTAGGCTTTGATGAGTGTAACAACAGTTAGGGACGATTTAAAGAATGAACACGTAAATTGAATAAGGACTTGGTCAAGTAATTCAATCATCGGTCCTAGTTTGAGGAGCTTAAACTTTCTTATTTCTTGAGTGATAGTGACAATGGTTACAGAATTTGTTCAAGTTGCTACAGTATTTTCTCCTGTAAAACTTTCAATCTCTCATTCTCAGGGCTCCTTCCTTCTTATATACTACTTTCCTCCTTCATCTCTATCATAAATGTGTATGTTAGATCTTTTGTTGTTGATCTTTGTCACATCAATCTCCATCCTAAAGCTCTTAGGTAGTAGCTATGAGTCTGAAAAGCCACTGCTCAGGTATCACTTCCACATTTAATACGGCCAGAGTGTTAGTTGTGGAGCATTTAATGTGAAGGTTGCAGCTTTTCCTAGAATCGCTCTACCGCCATGCCCCTGTGCGCTTGCTTGTTGTACTTATCTTTTTCCCTGAGGTATTTCAGAAGATTATTCTTGTTGGTAAGTCTCTTTACATCAACCTCAGCTTTGGCCAGCCGAGGACTAGGTTGTCCTCGGCACGGTTTCCTAGGAGGCTGTGATTACCCTTGTATTCCTCACATGCGACTATAGGCCTCATCATGGGCTTCAGGCCCAGTATAGAAGGTGGATGCACATCATTGGGCTTTATGACCCCACAGGTATGAATCAAGTGCACTCAAGGAAATCAACCCATAACATATAGACACCCCCCCCCTCCCTCCCCCAATTTTTTTAAGAAATAAAAATTAGTTAAATTGCAAATTGCACCCTTAAACTTAATTTGTTCAAAATTTAATTAAGTCTTATAACTTCTAGTTTACTCTTACTCTATTCATTTTTCAATGTAGTCCTTGCATCCACTTCAATTAGAGAGATTTCAGTTGTGTCCCAAAACGACGTAATTTTAGTTTTTTTTTTTTTTTTTTTTTTTTAAATTTACAAAACAACATCGTTTTTAGAATACCTGTCTGCACAATGTGATGGAATTAGACAAATAAATACATTGAATAAAAGTAAAACTCATAGAACTAAAATGAATAAATCTAAAGTTACAAGACTTTATTGAATTTCGAGTAACATTAGAAAATCAATTTATAATTGAGTAATACTATATCCATAATAATTTCACAATAACAAAACTTAGATGATAATCTGTTATTAATTATCATCTAGACTTACTACTAACGTTACTTTTTGTAATTTGTCACTTAAAATTTGTTATGAAATTATTTTATCCCTGCTTTATTTTTTATTTTTTGATAAAATGTCTCTACCTTTATTATTTATTAATTTAGCCTAAAAAATACTGTTTAGGAAGGAGGGCGTTTTTGTAATTTCGGCCTCCCCTAAAATAAAATTCCCGGATGCCTCCTCTCGGGCCAATTGCGTTTTGCTTCGATAGTCCGACTTCTCTCTCTCTCTCCGCCGCTCATCGGTGACACGGGTAAGTCAGTTTCTCTTTCTCTCACTCCTTCAATCATTTCTTTTCATGTTCTGCTTTTCAATTCTTGATAAGCAGGCGGGGCCGGAGTTTCATGTTTTTGCTATGGATTTCCATTTGATCTTAGTTTGAAATTGTTTCTGTTCGGTTCCCTACGAAAAACTAACTAAAAGTTTGTGTCTTTAACTCTTCCCGCTCAAAATACTAGTGACCCACTTTGTGTTTTAGAGAAAATCTTACTTATTTCACTTTGTCAAAGCTGAATGTGCGACAAAGTTTCCAACTTTCGTTGCAAACGACTCAATTATCTTGATTGTAAACAACTCTGATTGTGCGTTATGTATCTTGAAAATGCTACTGTTATCGGTAGGATTGAGTATGGACTTCAATGGCTCAATTTGATTGTGACTATGCTGTATTATGTTTATGTGGATGCTGAGAGCTTTGATTAATTTGTTTAGAATTGAGATGATGTTAGTGTATCTCTTTATATAATAATGAGTTAGATGAAGTTATTTTCTCTTTTGATTCCTTTTATCTAAAGCTGTCAACCCAAAATGATATACCCATATTGACTAGTATTGAAATATTAATATTTAGTTAACCTTACCAAACTAAAACAGCTTCCAGTATGGTATTCACAAGAATGAATTATCGTATTGGCCGCTAAAACACTGCAAAAACTTTCCCATGAAATGTATCGGATAAAATACTGGCCTGTATGGCTGTATGCTAGCATTTCTGGGGTCATTCACGTGTTTTGGTAGTGATATTTTGGACAGTACACAAACAAAAAGGGAAAAATAGGAGTTATAAAATATGCATGCTATTAGGCCTAATGTGTGCTAATGCATCAGGGCTAATATATTGGGTTTATAAAATATGTGGATTTAAATTTCTCCAAAAAGGCTCTGCGCAGTTCACTGATTGATTTCCACCCCTCTCCCTCTCCCTAAACGGATTTTCTTCAATATCTCTACTCTGCCTCATAAGTACTTCAATGGCAATCACTAGTTTCTCTCATAAAATATTCTTGGTTCTGCTCTGGTTGTGTTGCTTTTCATGTGTGTCTGTATCTTGTTGTGTGTTTGGTGATGATAGCTTTAACGAGGAAGTGTGAAATTTCACACATGTGTATATTGAAGTTTCTTGCAGCTCCCAATGAATTCTTATTACTTATCAAAAGCAAGTTTCTGTGCTACCAATTTGTGTGATTTTTTTTTTTTTTTTTTTTTTTTAAAGTTTCTGTGCTACCAATTTGTGTGATTTTTTTTTTTTTTTTTTTTTTTTTCTATTTGCTTGATGGGAAAATAGAGGAAAACAAAGTGGAGACTGAAATTTGACTCTTTTTTTATTATTATTTTTCTATGTCCTAAGTTATTTTTGCTCAATGGACAGTGGAAAAGTTGACTCAAGTGCAGTGGATTGAGTTTTGGTTATTTGATCCTAAAATGGAACATTCACATTGAATTTTTGAATTCCTTCTAAGCCTTTTTAAGCTACCAAGCAGGCTTCTATAGTTTCTGCTTTGTTTTATGTATCACAACCATTCTAGATGTCATGTAAACTGTAACTACTCTGCTATTTCTTTGTTTCTTAAGTGCTTCCAAGTCCAGCATTTGTTTTCTGGTTGAGAATTGTGGAGATTGAATTTTTCTCTGTCTTATCCCTGGTTTTGTTGGTTTTTCTAGAGCTTCCATTAGTTAGGTTATGTTTGGTAACTATTTTTATCCTTAATTTTCTTTTTTTAAAACAGTTTTACTTTTTCTAAGCCAAAAAACTTGTTTGGTAACTGGAAACAAACAAAAGACGAAAACTGTTTTGAAATTCCAAATTATAAAGGAAATTGAAAACAGCTCTTTAGCTATCTTTCATTTCTTGGTTTTAAATGCCAGAGAAAACACAGAAAAAACAATGCATACAAACCACTTTAATGAACCTGCACTCCAGTTCAAACCTACATAATAACAAAAGACAGTTTCCTTTTTCACTTCTCTCTCACTCTCTCTCTCTCGCACCCAAATGAACCCCTTTTTCTCTCCTTCCTCGGCACTTCACACACAGTGAAAATTGAAGAGAGATCAATGAGTCTGAGATGAGGTGTTGGAGCTTCAAAATTTGATTTGTTCAAGGTGGGAGATTCTTCAGACATTTTTTCAAATGGTGGGGACAACGGCGATTCTTACTTTAAGATCTTATTCAAAACAAGAAGCAACAGTTTTAACCTTTTCCAACAATGAGACAGTACAGGCTGTAATAATGACAAAAGCAAGCAAGGGGAGAGAGAGGTGGACAATGGGAAATGGCTGGGATAGTAATTATGCAGGACCAAGCACCATCTGTCCAAAACACTGCTCAAGGAGTCATGATCTATTCTATTCTTTATTCAAGCACTTACAAAAAGAAACAATTTTTTTTCCTAACAATAATTACCAAAGAAGTTTTCTATTTCTTGTCTTTGAATTTGTTTTGGACTTTTCAAAGCACAAGAAAGCAGCTTTTTGTTGTTATTTTTAAAAGAAAGTTTTTGAAAATAGAAAACAACACTTTCCAAACACAGCCTTAGGTTTTGATAGAGCATTTTAGCCTCCTTTGAAAATTGTTATATTTAAAATGTTTGTCTTTTTAAAAGTGATATTTACTTCTCAAAGAAATGTATAGTTGGTTGCAAGAATGCCAAGAATGGAACATTGGCTAGACCAAAATTTAATACCTTAATCCTCAGAATTTAATATCTTTTTTAGGAAGACTCTTCAACCTATTATCTATTTATTGCTTGAAACATGAATGAGAGGACTGTGCATGTTTACTCTTTATGAAGTGGATTTAGTGATGGGTCTATAAGGTCAAACTTTTGTACTTGTTAGATGCATAATACCTGGTTTCTGTGATTAGTAACTTATAAAATTCTTTGATGCACCCCATTGGTCATTTATTTCTAGCATTGCATAATAATAAATGGGTAGTTGAAGTCAATTTATTGCTTGGAAACCACTAAGAAAAGAAATTATTGAAGCTGGGAATGGGCAAAGTGTTTATAATTGTTTCAAACATAAGCAAAATGAAGATCCGAATCCGATGTTTTTCTCTTTAGTGCAAATAGACCAAGATAATATAATGGCAAATCTCTTTTGGAGGGATGGTAAATCAAAATGCTCCACAACACCTTGCTGGACTCTACAGTAATCATGATTTATTTGAAAGATTCAACACATGCTTTTGCGCTTTTGTTTTGTTCCATAAAATTGTGTCATTATTTTGTTCTGATTTTTATCTATGCAGGACTCTACCATATCAAACTTAGAGAGAATACAGCCACGGAAGGATGCTTCAAGATTTTGAAGTATATTGAATAGTTTTGGATGGTTTTATTGGACAGTTTATTTGGAGAAGCTTTTTAGACAGTTGTACATTTTGGGTATTTGCTGTTTTGCAACCCATTTGCTGATGTGGTCATTTTGTACACGTGTCGATCAACCGTTGGTGTATAGAACCAAATAAGGAAGCTGATGTGGTAAGCCTGCTGCAAGAGATACTGTCTCCTACCCAAGTACCAATACTAATATTATTTTGCAGTGGAAACTGGAAAACGCTAAGCTCAGATTCGATGGCGTGTAACCCCTCAAACTGCCAATCAAATTGCTATGGAAACGAAGAAAAAGCAGAGGTAGTAGTAGGAGAAGAATATGTCTCAACCAATCAGAATCAGAATCTGTGTATAAAATGCAAGACCAAGGAGCCCATTGGTGGCGATGAGGGGCGGATGTTCTGCATCGAATGCTTTCGAAGTAACTTATATGGAAAGTTCAGGCTGGCTGTCACCTCCCATGCCATGATTACTCCTACGGATAACGTCCTTGTTGCCTTCTCTGGCGGCCCTTCCTCCAGGTCTCCCTCTCCCTCTTGTCAGAACTCTAAATTGATGGTTCATTTGGATGCAATTATTTCAAGAGAATGATTTGGATTTTAGTTTTTGGTTTCAACGATAAAGTTGAAAAAAGGGCAAATTTTCTCTATTGATAAAATTCATTGGGTATATTTAAGCTTTATTAATATGTGGATTACAAATGATTAGGTGTGTTGGTGTTATTTCAGATCCATAACATACATGTTAAGTGTTTTTGTTGGAGCAAAATCTAATTCATACCAACCACCAAACATTCAAATCCCTTGATTTAAAAAAATAAATAAATTAAATCTTCAAATCCAAATGCAACCTTATGTAAATATGTTTTTATTTTATTTTATTTCAGGGTGGCTTTACAGTTTGTACATGAGTTGCAACACAAGTCCCTGAAGAACTTTGATGCAAGTAGAGATAGGTCATTACCAGTGTTTGGTGTTGGAGTTGCTTTTATTGACGAAACAACCATTTCTCCACTTCCTTCTCACGATATCGACAGAGCAATTCAAGACATCAGATTGATCGTGTCCAATCTAGCCCCGCCAATAAAACAGTTGCATGTGGTTCCCATCGAAAACATCTATTCTGGTGATGGGACGAACAGATTGAAGAATTTGCTAGATGCTGTTAGTGATACCACTGGAAAAGAAGATCTTTTGCTACATTTACGGATGTTGTCCTTGCAAAAGGTTCATTCTAGATACTTATAAATAATAAAAAGTTCATTGTAGACAATTTCAATTTCAATACAAAGCATTTCTCCCCCCCAAAAAAAAAAATCAATCAATATAAAGCATATAAGAAAGGTAAGAAAAATTGACTCATCGCATAATTTTTTGTTTGTTTTGCAGGTTGCCTCTGTAAGTGGATACAACAAGATTGTACTAGGATTGTGCACATCGAGGATTGCTTGCCATGTGATTTCGGCCACAGTAAAGGTTTGCTTTTATATACTCTTCAATGTGTCATAATCCCAAATGGAGGCCAATTGATCAACTGCTTAACTTGGGGAACATGCATTCTTTTCACACAGTGGGTATATTACTACTGCAATTTAGCGTCATGTCCATTTATGGGATGCAATTTTATGTTTCTCTCAGACATGGATTCCTAATATCCCATTGAAATTATTTCCAGAATTTCGTATTGTCTAAAGTTGCTGTGGTGACCGACACCCTGTCAATCATCTTCAATTAAACATTTAGCAAAGAAATACTCACCTTAAGAAGTGATGTATATACAATACCTACTTTCCTAGAAAACAATATAATGCATCGTTTGACAACTTTTCAACTTGCTTATCAATCTGTCTGACCTTTATCAGGAATGCTGCATCATCATATTTTAATTTCATCCATTTTCTCTTAAACTGCTTTCTTTTTGCATCAAATATGGCATGAAAAAAAAAAGGCAGAATTTTTAGTAAGCACCAATTAAAATTTCAGCTCATTGAAAAATACTGGTCAATGTTGGTTGGCACCTTGTGCTGTTATAAATTTATGGTTACTTTTTACCCCCCTTAACAGGGCCAAGGATATTCTTTGCCGGCAGATATACAATATGTTGATTCAAGGTGGGAGATACCAATAGTGCTTCCGCTCCGTGACTGTCTTGTGCAAGAGCTGAACATGCTTTGCCACCTTGATGGGTTTGTAATTCATGCTTTTGTCCATTCATCTTATAATCTTTTGTTCTATTACATGTAAAGAGCCGTGTAGATCAAGTAGCACCTCCCAGTGTTTCCAACGAAGACATCAGGGTTCAAATCTCCCCACCTCCAACTCTTGAATTATCAAAAAAAAAAAAAAAACTTTTGTTTACATGACTATTAATAAAACTCTGTTATAACTGAGTCATATTTATTTCTTTTTCACCTATTTTTTTGTATACATTTTATTTAATACACACGCCCACGTACATCAAATAGGACTATGAATAAACCTGATCTTTTACTAATTGATGATGATTCTCATCTCATCTTGACAGGACAGTTTAAAGACAGTGGAGTTGCTTAAAGGTCCTTGTTCTGGCATCAATGGCTTGGTATCGTCATTTGTAAGGATATTGCAGGTAGACACATTGGATTGCATGTCTTCTATTTCTTTTATGGTGGTCTCAAATAATTTTTAGAGTCTTTAGGGGAAACTCATTGGAAGATTAACTTCTTTTGACTGGTTGAAAAGTATGATTCTTGTGGTGTTCATCACAGCTGAGAGGATTTATGGCTCTGGAAAGGCTACCCCACTGTAAAGTCCAATATTGCCTTTGGACCAATAAAAAGAGTATATGATTTGTTCCAATGCATCTGTAGATGTGATTGTAAAAGTAGTTATTGAAATGTTGGTTTTAGAGATCAGAATAGATTAACTTATTGAAGCTACTTGTATATAAATTTTACACCTTAAAAGAGAATGCCTTTTTGAGCTTGTTAGAAATATTCACTCCAGCTTTCTACCTTTTTTTTTTTTTTTTCCAAATAGAACCTTGATCAGCAAATTTTCTATGAATCTTTTTTGTCCAGGAAGAAAATCCATCCCGAGAGTGCACAATTGTCAGAACAGCTGGAAAACTTACTCCATTTCATTTCAACAGGATTCCAGAGAGCGATGACTCTGTCATCCCTTTGGCAACCCGAAGGCGTCAAAAGAGATATAATCTAAAGCCTAATGAGTCAATATCCTCAGAGTCATTCTGTCCTATCTGCAATAGCCCACTTAACAAATCTGACATGCTAAGATTGAGCAATCTTGGGAGTTGCCAAACAAGTTCTGATAGTTTTGGTGCTGCCTGCTGTTCAAGTTGCCGCTTTCAGATACTTCCAAAGGGTCCCTCATCAATGGATCACTTCTATTCACTTTTACCCCAGCCATTGGTTGCCCGAGCAAAGCATAGTAGCTATGATAATCTTAGTTTGCATAGGTGAGAGTTTTCATTTACTATCAGCACTAACTCTTAGATTTATTTGGGGATTACACGTGGTTGGAACTTCTATAAACACATTGATCTCACATTGGGCATAATAGTGTAGCTGATATATATATGTGTGTAAATAGATAGATAGATAGATACATAGATGTCAATTGGCAAATAAAAGAATAATGTTGGATGCTAGATGACTTGGAGCAGATTTTGTACCTGCTAAAGCAAAGGGTAGAAGAAAATATGTTGGAGCTCATTGTATCATCCTTTTTGATAGCAAACTTGAAGATGTGGAAGGGAAGTTCCAAATTAGGATTTGTCATAATCATTAGATAATGATTTATGGAGATGGCATTTTTGAATGGAGGCAATCTAATTGTTGATCTGCTACATAATGGGGATCACTTGTCTGCACTTGGTTCTGGGATCACATGCTAGATATTTGCCACATTTTGTCTTCTGCACTACTAGTATTTTGGTACTTCAGTTATGTCTTTCTCATCCCACAGCAATATGGGAAATTGTCCGGGATTACTTGTCTGCACTTTGTTATAAGTGGGCCTGGTCCAATTCTGAGTGTAAAATAGTAGAATGAGTGCCCTAAATTTATGGGTACAATGTAACTTTAACTTTCCTACACACAAAGTGTCAAGCATTCTGTGCCAGTGTTAACCTATTTTATGTGTTTGTTGTTTTCAGGGAGCAGATACAAGATTGCTTGCTTTCGGACAGTGAAGATGAAAGTTGATTTGACTTGCCCTTTCCTATGGTCCTCAATTTTTGAAGCATATAATTCATTTTTGGTGTTGGATCCTATAACAAATCGCTCAGTTAGACAGTTGCTCAAAGATAGCCTGCCTGCCTTATGAATGACATCATAGCTTTCCTTCCATCTTAGATGATATATAAATGGTTATCACAGTTTTCAAGAACTGAGAAACTTTAAGACTCAAATCTTTTGTACTTTGAAGTGGAAGATATTACTAGTTGGTTACAGTGTTTATCATTTTACCCATTAATCCATTTGAATCCCCCTCCATTGGTTGAAAACTTATCTTCTTCTTTTTTTTCCCCTTTGCTTCATAAATTTTGTTTGTTTCCTAAGAATTTTGTCTTCGTCCAACTTGTTTCTATCAGCTATCCATAGTAATAAAATGGAGGATAGGTGTCTGATAATCTGATTGATATATTGGAATATATAATGCATGGAATTGCTTTTACAGCATGCGAAATATTGTTGTTTACGTAGAATAAAAAGATGAGTGCCTATGGATTAAAAAGATTAGCGCTTAGGAAACTGTCAAATGAGATAAAATATTATCGCATGGTGGAGTTCAAAGGCTCAATCTCTCCATTTGTCCAGAGTCCAGAGACTCCAGACCTTTCAGATTCCAACCATTGTGGGTGGCACACCCACAATTCCCAGAGATGATTGGTCTAGGGGTTCATACTTGCAAAGGGTAATTCAATAGTTCATTGTGGCAGCTCAAGTATTTCAAGTTAACCTTATTGGTTATCTGAAGAGAAGGAGCAATATTGTGCAGTCCTGTTTCTGATCACAAATTCAAACCGTCTTTTTCAATCATCAAGCCAAATCCAATTTGAGATATGCACAGGCACACAATGTACACCTGCTCTATAAATATTTCACTCAGATTCTTTGACGATTCTACTTTTATGTAATGGTTGCGTTGAAATGCTTCCAGGGGCGCTGTGAGCTTTCCTTCTCGCTTCTTTCTTCCTTGTTGCTTCAGTCATGGTGTGCCTGTGAGCAACGGCCTAAGATTCATACATGTTCCTGTTGGCATGTTCGTTGGATGAAATTAAAATTAATTTGAGATGTTTGAATATTGGTTTTCTGTTGGATTACTTTTGTGAACATGAGATTTACTTGGCAGTAAGAGTGGTGTATTAGATCTGTAGGACTGATTGTTCTTTAAATGAGAATGTTGAGATTAAGATGGAATGATTAGATTTGAAATGATTGAGCTAGGTTGTTGACAGTATTTTCGATTTAGTCTAATGGAGGGAAATTTTTTTTTTAAGAATTTAGAATTTAGAATTTGTGGTATGTTTGGGATGATAATATGTTTTTGAAACTCTTGTTAAAATCATGCATAGACATATTTTGTCATTTGCTACCAGTAAAGTTTACCAAAGTGGTTGACAGTATAAGAGCATCTCCAACTGTTTGTGTAAATTTTTGTACTGTATAGACAATAAACAGTAACATTTATCTTTTACTTAACTATTTTTTCAAATACACATTCCAATAAATTCTCTATTCTTCCTCCATCTCATTTAAATATTATTTCTTCATTCATTTTTTATTCTTTTTAATCTTTATTTATTCTTCCTCTATTCATTTTCAACAATTATATTTTTCAACAAGAAGTGTTACTAGTCCACAATATTTTTTACAATAATTTCACAAGAATTATAATGAAATCTTATGTGGAAAGTTGTTACTAGTTTTAATTTGAACCCACCACCTTAATTATTTTTTTACTCATCAATATTAGCTAATAACAATATGTTACTTAAAATTTATTGTGAAAATATTGTGGTAGCATTTCTCAATTGTCATTTCTTATTCTTTATACTATTTTTCATTTCTTTCATCCATATGTTTCCTTTTTTTACTCTTGTTTTTTCTCCACCACACACGTATACCCACCCCTATCTCTATCCTCCCCTTTTTTTTCCTACTTCCTTTTCTTTTTCTACTAGATTCCAAAACCTCTCTCTCTTTTTCTTTCTCCAGCTCTCTCTTTTTCTACTTTCTTTTTCTTTTTCTACTTGATTCCAGAACATTCTCTAGCTCTTTTCGTGATAAGAAACAAAGAAAGAGATAGAGAGAGAAAGAACAAGTGAGAGATCTTGCTTGCTCCACCGTTGATCGAAGGATATAGGCCAGCAGAGAATTGGTGTTCACTGTGCCAAGCCGCACCTTCCGCTCCGCCACCGCTCATCTTCCTCCCTAACACAACCTAGATGGGTCAGATGGCTTGTGTCTTTTTTTTTTTCTTTTCTTTTTTGCTTTTACTGTTATGATTAAATTACTTTTAAGATTGTGTTTTTGAGTTTGTGTTTTGATCATGCCTGAGTTTAGAGATGTTTGAGAGAAAGGATTGTTGTGTTTATAGCTTTGTGAATGTTTGTAGCCGTGGTGAGAGGAGAGAGAAAGAATTTTTTTTATTGAGTTGTATGATTAGTTAAAAAAAAAAAAAAAAAAAATTCATTTGGAGTTGTTACAGTGTTTTGTAAATCAGAAATCTCCAATAGGCTCTCTAAAGCCTTAGTTGGAGAGCAAACACAAAAAAAATCAACCTCCAACAATCTCTCTATCTCTTTTTTTTTTTTTTTTAGATTTGAGAGAGCTGTGAGCTGTGGAATTATTGTTCAGATGTCTTTTCCTCATAAATGCGGTCAATTCAGTTGGTGCAGAACATTAAATGTGGAGGTGGTAGTCACTTTTTAAGATATTTCTCCATTCCATTGCTTACACGACTCTGTTGTCTTCCTCAAAACTTTACTTTCTAGTGCAGGGAGTTATATAAAGTACTCCGAAGGTGCATTTGCTCATCAGGATCCTTGGTCGACGGGCTAGTTAACCTTCTTTCCTTGGATCACTTACTCTCTGTTTTAGTCCGGTTCAGAGTGATCTTGACGTGTTCCCTCCTCGGTCTTGTTCCACGTGTTAGAATTGGATTGACACAAGTGTGGGCCTTTGATCATCCTCGGACAAGGCCCATGGCCTTAGAATGTTTTTGGATCATTTGCTCCCACAATTGCTATTTACTTTTNCTATAGTAGCTCTCTTGACATGGAAAGCACTATAGCAACTCCATAGCCTTTTTCTCTATTAAAAAAATACTAGTTGGATTAAAATATTTTTTTTCTCTCTCTTCCCTTTCTCTTTTTTCTTTGTTTCATCACTCTCTCTCACTTCTCATCAGAGAACAAAGAAGCTCTGTCTCACAGCCTTGAAAAAAAGAAAAGCCAAAGGAAATTAATTTCCACTTGATCCACTACCAAAGAAAAGCCAAAGGAAATTGAGATCAAAATAAAAAAATTAAAGGATTTTTATCCTAGGAAGAAATTTGAAGGCAAAGATCTCAACCTTGGAGAAGTTTTAGGAACAAAAACAAATAATTTATTCCTAGATCTACACAAATCATACCATAAAAGGGAGCTAATTTTTGCTTGATCTACCAAAATTACAAAATACTTATTTATTTCACGCATCACGTGGGTCTCAACTAGTATAATGTAAAAGTTGAATCTTATAACTAGTGGATGCACAACGATGACAAGTGGCCAATCTTCTATCTAATTAGAATGATATAGACTCATGGCGCCACATGGCAGGTAGTAATTTGTCCATAACACATTACATCTAACATGTGGCCACATATTTAATCCTAAATTAATGGTGTGTTATAAATATTTTGTATTATTACTCTTAAAGGTGATGGTGCATGTATATCGTATTTAGAGTTTAGCTTACTTCCAGTATTTTTTAAACTGGAGTCTCATTTTGTTTTAAATATAAATGACAAGTGGTAGTGAGTTTTAATCTTTACATTTTATTTAGATAGTGGGTGATGTAGCAATTTCTCATTAAAACAAAATGAGATTTCAGTTAAACAAGTACTTGAGGTAAGTCAAATCTATTATTTACTAATCTATACTGTGCAGAACATTAAATGTGGAGGTGGTAGTCACTTTTTAAGATATTTCTCCATTCCATTGCTTACACGACTCTGTTGTCTTCCTCAAAACTTTACTTTCTAGTGCAGGGAGTTATATAAAGTACTCCGAAGGTGCATTTGCTCATCAGGATCCTTGGTCGACGGGCTAGTTAACCTTCTTTCCTTGGATCACTTACTCTCTGTTTTAGTCCGGTTCAGAGTGATCTTGACGTGTTCCCTCCTCGGTCTTGTTCCACGTGTTAGAATTGGATTGACACATGTGTGGGCCTTTGATCATCCTCGGACAAGGCCCATGGCCTTAGAATGTTTTTGGATCATTTGCTCCCACAATTGCTATTTACTTTTCACATTTTACCATTTTATTATGAACAATGTAATTATAAAATAAAATAGAAATAATAATCTTTTTTTAAAAAAATTACTTTCATTTGAAACCCAATAAATGTTGCATAAAACCTTAAAAAAAAAAACCTGTTTTATAATTATCTAATCATGTTTGCTTTTTATTTTTTGGGAAAAAAATATAAATATATATACTAATTAAAAAAAAGAGACCATCTTTAGTTAAGAAAACTAATTAGAAAATTTTAAAATAAATGACCACAAAAATAATAATTTAAAAACTCTTTCAAAAAAAAAAACTAATCCTCTTTGAAAGGTTATCTAAAAAGTTTGCTTCTTAAAAATAGTTAAATTACTTTAAGTAAAATTTTATTTATTTATTTTAAAATGACTCACAAATTATTAGTATAGTTTCAATTTATTTATATATAATTTTAATTAAGCTGTGCATCACACATCCATAACACTAATTTGGTGAAAATTTTTAATTTTAACAAGAAAGTTTTCATTTATATATAAGCCTTAACAAGTGTCTAGACATTGACACATGTACATTTTTACAGGAGTTAGTTTGCAACAAATCATTTCTTTTTTTTTCTTTTTTTTGCTCACTTTTAAAATTTTGACCGTATGTGCATGCACTCTGTTTTTGTGGAGAATTTATGAGCCCGTTTGGCAGCAATTTTCAAATATTATTGTTTAACATTATGTAAAAACTGTAATTCAAGAAATATTATAAAAAATACGTATTTAAAGTACTTATATTACAGAAAATGTGTTTAATAGCATATTTGGAACGACATATTTTCAAACGTGAAAAAATGTGTTATATGTTTTTTTTAACTGAAAGTTGAAATTATCTGACTATTATTTTAAACATTATTACCATTAGACTGTCTTCTTCCTAAGCTGACTCTGCTCTCCGCTTCCACTTCTTCCAAATCCTCTCTTCTCATACCATCAAATATAATTTTCTGTGCACAGACCATTAAACTTGAACAATAATATTTTTTTCATTTGTGGGGCCAGATTGTCATCAGAACTTGTGTGAAGTTTTGAAGAAAGATTCTCCAAACAGGGATTGAGATCCCGTGTAATACCTGTGCACGGGATCTTAATCCCTTACTCTTTATAAACAAAACAATTGCAGAGAGAGGTTGAAAACCTCCACTTCTCCTCACAGACTCAAAACCCATATTGGGTCCACTCTTCTTCAACCCTAAACCCAAAACCCTTTCTCTTCTCTTCACCTCTCCATCTCTCAAAAAAGAGACCATCTTTAGTTAAGAAAACTAATTAGAAAATTTTAAAATAAATGACCACAAAAATAATAATTTAAAAACTCTTTCAAAAAAAAAAACTAATCCTCTTTGAAAGGTTATCTAAAAAGTTTGCTTCTTAAAAATAGTTAAATTACTTTAAGTAAAATTTTATTTATTTATTTTAAAATGACTCACAAATTATTAGTATAGTTTCAATTTATTTATATATAATTTTAATTAAGCTGTGCATCACACATCCATAACACTAATTTGGTGAAAATTTTTAATTTTAACAAGAAAGTTTTCATTTATATATAAGCCTTAACAAGTGTCTAGACATTGACACATGTACATTTTTACAGGAGTTAGTTTGCAACAAATCATTTCTTTTTTTTTCTTTTTTTTGCTCACTTTTAAAATTTTGACCGTATGTGCATGCACTCTGTTTTTGTGGAGAATTTATGAGCCCGTTTGGCAGCAATTTTCAAATATTATTGTTTAACATTATGTAAAAACTGTAATTCAAGAAATATTATAAAAAATACGTATTTAAAGTACTTATATTACAGAAAATGTGTTTAATAGCATATTTGGAACGACATATTTTCAAACGTGAAAAAATGTGTTATATGTTTTTTTTAACTGAAAGTTGAAATTATCTGACTATTATTTTAAACATTATTACCATTAGACTGTCTTCTTCCTAAGCTGACTCTGCTCTCCGCTTCCACTTCTTCCAAATCCTCTCTTCTCATACCATCAAATATAATTTTCTGTGCACAGACCATTAAACTTGAACAATAATATTTTTTTCATTTGTGGGGCCAGATTGTCATCAGAACTTGTGTGAAGTTTTGAAGAAAGATTCTCCAAACAGGGATTGAGATCCCGTGTAATACCTGTGCACGGGATCTTAATCCCTTACTCTTTATAAACAAAACAATTGCAGAGAGAGGTTGAAAACCTCCACTTCTCCTCACAGACTCAAAACCCATATTGGGTCCACTCTTCTTCAACCCTAAACCCAAAACCCTTTCTCTTCTCTTCACCTCTCCATCTCTCCCAAACCCACAACCTCCTCTCCTTCCTTCGCCTCCCTCCTTCTCTTCTTCCCCACCGGTCCCAACTCCGACCGACTCGGCTTCTTGCTTCTCTCTATCAAAGCTTCCCGTTTCGACACCTGGGGCGCCAAAGACGATGACGTTTTACACGAAACTACCGGCTTCGAGTACCGCATTCCCAGGTAATAATCATAATCATAATCATAATCATTCCACTGTTGTTGTTGGGTATTTGCTGGCTTCGACATTGTGCTCTGTGCATTGGTTTGTTGTTCAGGAAATTCATAATTCTGCTAAATTTCCCAGAGTTTCTTGTTTAGGTTCTAAGGTTTTTAAGACTAGTTCTGTTGTGTATGCTTGTTGGAGTCCACATATACCCGAGGAGAGTGTAGTTTTGTTAGAAAGTGGTGCTTTGTTCTTGTCTGGTTTGGAGTCTTGTTTTAGAACAAGTCGTAGGACTTCCAATTCCAATTCCAATGCGCGTTTTAGAGGGACTAAGTTGCCTGTATCATCGTGGGATTCGGGGAACTGTAAATGGTTGAGCTGTGAATTCAGTTGGCATCCTAGGATTTTGATTGTTGCCCGGTCTGATGCTGTTTTCTTGGTCGATTTCAGGTTTGATGGGTGTGCTGTGAGTTGTTTAGCTAAGGTTGAGATGCTGAGGATGTATACTTCGGTTCAAAATGAACGCTTCCTTACGTTTACAGTGGCGGGATCTGATGGTTTCTGTTTTGCATTGGCCTCAGATAGTTTGTTGGTTCTTTGTGATGTGCGGAAACCAATGATGCCGTTGTTGCAATGGGCTCACGGTCTTGATAATCCGTGCCATATTAATGTATTTAGATTATCGGAATTGAGATCAAACTCAAGGGATGATAAATATAGGTGGGCTTCTAAATCGGGTTTTTGTATAATATTGGGATCTTTTCAGAATTGTGAGTTTAATCTATTTTGTTATGGACCTACCATACCAACCCTGAGAGGACCCATTGTTTCTGAAGTTTCGAAAGTTTTGAAAACCCATTATGCATGGGAGCTTCCTTCAGATCTCTTATTGTCGGGTCGTGAGTGTCAATGTGGAAGTTGTCTTGTGAGAGAGGAGATTTTGAAGGATGATCTTCCTAAATGGATTGATTGGCAGCATAAGAAGGAATTGTCTTTGGGTTTTGTCATTTTAAACAAAGATCTATCAGCAATGCTTTCTAAGTCAAATGAATTTGGTGGTTTTACATTGATAAGACTAATGTCATCAGGGAAGCTTGAATCACAAAGCTATTGTGCCTCGTGGAAGTTGAAAGAACTTCACACAGAACGGTTCCATTTTAAAGATAATTCCCTGTATATTATGGATGATGAGGAGTACAATTTTCCTAGAAGATTTAAGTACGTGAAACTTGATAAACTCTCTGCATATTTGAATGGTAGTCTAACTGAAGTCCTGGTTTCAAAATTGAAAAAGCATTGCAAGGGTCATCGAGAAAAGGAATCTTTTAGCTCAGAATCTCATGAAATCTTGTGTGAGAAGTTGAAGGCTTGTGGGTTTGGTCGATTGAGATCGCCTTCTGCAGTTTCTGCTGTTGTTTTTAATGACATCAGCTCACCAGCAAGCATACATGAGGTTGCTTTGAGAAGGTTGTGGGCAGGCCTGCCAATGGAACTCTTACAACTGGCCTATTCCAACTACTCAGAGTTCCTTGAGGTACTTTTGGACCAGAAAAAAGTATCTTTGGAATTTCTAGTTGTCCCTGACCTACCTCAATTGCCTCCTTTCTTCCTAAGAAGGCCTTCATGCCGTAGCAATAAGTGGTCACACAAAGTGCAGCGAGATGATGCTCTAGTGGGTCCAGTATTTCCTCTTCCTATTTTACTTACACTTCATGAGTATCGTAATGGCCACTCAGAATCGGAAGAAGAAGCAGGTGTATTTTCATTAGAGAGGGAAATTAGCCTGCAATGTGATGAAATCAAGCAGGTGGCCAGTGAAATGGCCTTGTCAGATTCTAGTTGTGAGCTTCATGGTGACCAAGCTCTCTCCCTTGCTGATGAAAGAGAAGATATGTGGGGCAGTTTTCAAAAACCAAAACCTTTTTGTTTATACCATCCAGTTGCATTTAAGTGCTCTACCATGGATCACGTATTGGACAATGTCTTTAAGGATGAGAAATTTGATAACCTGATTTTTAAAGTGCTTAAGAAGAAGCATTTTCCTAATGGCTTGGTGGAAACCGTTGGACCAGAACTGTTTGATGATCTCTGCCCTGCTGATTTGAGATTTGATACTTCTGCCAAGAACTTCAGGCCAAATGAACTTAGTGATATGATGGCAGCTCTGAAATTTTTTTCATTGTTATGATTCTGTAAGTTCCTACCTTTTTATGTAAAAATATGCCAGGCCATGTCAGTTGGTGTACACGACATCTTAAATTGCCTAAATTTGCATATAATTGGTAATCTGTTCATCATTTTGTTGCATATAATTGGTAAGAACTTTTTTCTTTCTTCCTTTGCTTATCCGTGATCTTTATATTATTATCATTTTTTTTTTGGCTGTCAACTTATGCTAGTTTTTGTGGTTATTGTCTTTGTTGGGCATTCATTAATGTAATAATGTTTGTCGTCCATCCAGTGGTTGCTGCTGAGTTTGTGTCCGTTGAAATTTTCAAAATTTCTGCAATTTAAAGCCTGTATCTCCTATTTAAGGTTTTCAAACTAACTGAATTCTTTTATGTGTCTTTATTTCCAATAAAGAAGCGCACACAAGGTAAAGAAAATGTAGAATATGCTGCTGGTGATGCAGAGGGGTTTAGATATGCTTATCGAACTCATTTCTCTGATTCATTCCATAAAATATTCTCCAAGGTAGTTTTCTTAACCTTAAATGTAATACAGTCTATTGTTAATTTGTCATGGATAAATTTAAAAGTCATTTGATACCTTACAGATCTTTGAAGAAGAGGCCGATCCATTTGTATCTGATATCCAGGTGAACGAACTCCTTTTGCCTTTAGTTTCTAATTATGAAATGAGGCTAATTTCCTGTATTACCTTGGTAAAACATGTGATCTTAATCTTTTTGAAATTTCCTAGGTCAAGCTGTCACTCTCCTTTTCTGAAGCTGTAAAAGGATGCACAAAGGATCTGTCTTTTGATGCATTTGTGCCCTGTGATTCTTGCTGTAAGTAAACTCATATTTTGTTGGAATTAATTATGTGTGTAATATCACTGCAGAAAGTGCCTTCATTCTAAATGTATAAGTAAGAATTTTTATGGGTTCCTTCTAACTCCACATGCTAATTTAGGGAATTTTTAATTTTTTTTAAAACTTGCTATGATGTTGTCTAAATTATCAGTGTCCTGCAGCTTAAGTGCTTGTTTGTGTTATGGCTTACCAAATCTGTCAGTTTCAGGTCTCTGGAAACAATTCTTGAAGGCCTACTGTAAAATGGGGTTAAAAGTCAATTACATGAATGTAAATAGAGGATAATAAGTATTCGAGTAGCCTAACTTAATTATAATTGAATTTGAGATGTAATAAGTTTGAGGACAACCTATTGACCATCTTCCATATAATCTTACCCACTCACTGATTTCAGTTGAGTCTTGCTAAGAATATGTCACTTCCGTCACTTGTACTTTCACTTGCATTCGCAGAACTTTTAGAATAAACTCTATTAGCAGATGTACCATCTGCGTTCATGTTGCCAGGTGTATTTCCAGAAGCCTCAGCCATCCCATTTGGAGAAGGCATGGTAAAAGGACTAAAAGGACAAGATCTTGGAGGAATGGATGGTGAACATATTTGTCACCGTGTGGATACATTGCTACATATGGACATGGAAGCATATTACTAGTTGGTTACAGTGTTTATCATTTTACCTATTAATCCATTTGAATCCCCCTCCATTGGTTGGAAACTTATCTTCTTCTTATTCTTTTTTTTCCCTTTGCTTCATAAATTTTGTTTGCCTTGGTTCCTAAGAATTTTGTCTTTGTCCAACTTGTTTCTATCAGTTATCCATAGTAATAAAATTGGGGATAGGTGTCTGATTGATATGTCGGAATATATAATGCATGGAATTGCTTTTACAGCAGGCGAAATATTGTTGTTTACATAGAATAAAAAAATGAGTGCCTATGGATTAAAAAGATTAGCGCTTATGAAGCTGTCAAATGAGATCAAATAATTATCGCATATGGAGTTCAAAGGCTCAATCTCTCCATTTGCCCAGATTCCAGAGACTCCAGACCTTTCAGATTCCAACCATTGTGGGTGGCACACCCACAATTCCCAGAGATGATTGGTCTAAGGGTTCATACTTGCAAAGGGTAATTCTATAGTTCATTGTGGCAGCTCAAGTATTTCAAGTTAACCTCATTGGTTATCTGAAGAGGAAGGAGCAATATAATTGTGCAGTCCTGTTTCTGATCACAAATTCAAACCGACTTCTTCAATCATCGAGCCAAATCCAATTTGAGATATGCACAGGCACACAGTGTACACCTGTGAGCAACGGCCTAAGATTCATACATGTTCCTGTTGGCATGTTCGTTGGATGAAATTAAAGTTAATTTGAGATGTTTGAATATTGGTTTTCTGTTGGATTACTTTTGTGAACATGAGATTTACTTGGCATTAAGAGTGGTGTATTAGATCTATAGGACTGATTGTTCTTTAAATGAGAATGTTGAGATTAAGATGGAATGATTAGATTTGAAATGATTGAGCTAGGTTGTTGACAGTATTTTAGATTTAGTCTAATGGAGGGATTTTTTTTTTTTTTTTAGAATTTAGAATTTGTGGTATTTTTGGGATGATATTATGTTTTTGAAACTCTTGTTAAAATCATGCATAAACAGATTTTGTCATTTGCTACTAGTAAAGTTTGCTAAGGTGGTTGATAGTATGAAGCTCCATATAAGGTTCAGGACCTTCCCTTACCTAGGTAATGTGGGATTTAGTCAAGATTTGCTTCTCTCTTACTTTAGCCCTATTAAGAGATTTTTTGTACTTTTGGGCCCTATACCTTATCATTGGCATGCTATTGTCTATTTTAAGTTCCCCTCAAGATTTTAAATTGCTTCATACTAATTAGAATATCAAGTTTTCATATAAGGTATAGAACCTCCTACATAGGCGATGTAGGAGTCTATGTGGTTTTGGTTCTCTCTCACCTCAACTCACTTAAGGAGAATTTGGGTTTCCCGGCATTGAAGGTTTTTAAGAAGGTAACCTAGTGATTTTGTGGCATTTTTATCATTTTAAAGGTAATGGGGATATCATAGAATTGAATTAGGGATGAGTCATAAAGTTTGATAGGCTAAGGCTTTAGTAAAACTGGGTTTTTGGTTGAGCCTCACAAATACAGTGGGCTGGAAAATGGTACTGAGTTTACTTTGCATCCATGTAAGGGCTATTGGACTAGACGAGATTTGCGTCTCAATTTTAGTTTGGACGCTTTAGTTGTCCATTGGTTTCTGAGTTGAACTGGGTGAAGACGCATTAGATTTATTTTAATCTAGTTGGACTGAAGCAAATGACCCCAATTCATATCTTCATTCATTGACCCAATAAAAATTGATATCAATGACAACTTAGTGCAAAGTTCGATTTTAATCAATGTATAGTTTTAGCAAGACTCACAAGAATCTTGTTTTTTGTCAACTAGTCATTAGATAAATTTAATGTAACTCACGGATAAAATGAGTTGATTATTGGAAATTGAACTAATTCTGGTACCAACGAATAAAATAAAATTATTGGATTCATCAAAACATACATATAAAACCAAGTTGCACCAGCTGCTTTACAAAAAATATATTTCACTCAGATTCTTTTGACAATTCTTCTTTTACGTAATGGTTGCATTGATATGCTTCCCGGAGCACTGTGAGCTTTCCTTCTCGCTTCTTTCTTCCTTGCTGCTTCAGTCATGGTGTGCCTGAGAGCAATGGCTTTTATATAATGCTAACGGGAGGTGCCTATGCCTGCAGCATAATCATATCATCGAACATCAGCTACTTACAATTGATTGTTCATTTTTAAGAATATTCTCTTGTCACCAATTCAAACCATATTCCAACAAAGATAATATAAATTATTAGCTTGCAATGCATCTTCACACAAAATTAACAAGTGAGTTTAAGGGTGTGCATGGGTTGGGTTGGAAGCATAAATTATTAGAATTCATATAACATGTGTAAATTATATTCAAAATTCCTAAGTTCATCCAAATTAATTCTCAAAATACCA